>NC_090179.1:40433704-40648704 GCF_024679245.1 Pseudorasbora parva
GAGATTTTGTTTTAGCAGTAGTGTTGTCTTCAAACTGCTCAAGTTTCTCTAAAGGCGTCAAAATTTGGTTTCATTCCTTAATAGTGTTGCCAACATATAATTTCTTCTTCCGTAATAGGCCCCTAATTAGTACAGCAGACGAAGTCCAAGGTTTAAGCTGTGTTTGACTGAACATACAACATTATCTCATAGAAATAATATTTACAAACTGTGAAAACACTTTAACATGCATCTCACACACTGAGAATAATAAATACCACATGAGAATTCGTGACGTGATAAACACATTTCTAATGCTTTCGAAACCTGCACGCACACAAACACACACACACATATGCGTTCGTTTTTTGTTGTTGTTGTTTGTTTTGTTTTTTACTGTACAAATTATATATTCTATCCCCCTATTTTTTTAAAATATCAACATATAATAAATAAAAAATAAAACATCACGTAGTATGATTTTTAAGCGGTTTTCCTCATGGAGACAAATGTCCCAACAACAGAGTTTCCTGAAACACACACACACACACACACACACACACACACACACACACACACACACACACACACACACACACACACACACGTTGAAAGAATACATCACACACTATAAAAAGCACATTCCTCGCACACTTTAGCACAGGTATTATACATGTACAGGGAAATACCGCACAAACATATTTTTCACACAATATGGTCTTTGTACTTCGAGTCGCATATGTCACACACTAAGAATGTTTTAGAATTTGTTACACAAGCACAATCCACAAGAATACATTAAACTTGAATCATTAAAGGTTGTGAATACCATTGCATGCACAATCCAAGTTATAAGTTACTGTGTCTTAATTGTCTTTGAAGAGATTAAATATAAATTAACTAGTTAGTTTTGGTTGCCTTCTGAGCTCATAATTCAGAAGTTGAAGGTTTAATTGCATGTTTGGGTTCCCGTGAGATTTTCCTCAACCAGAACCATTTGACAGAATTAATTTACTGTGTACTTCCATTCACTTTTAAAGATGAATTTAGCATATGAATGGTGGTATCCTGAGTGTTAGGGCCGTGTGTTGATTCTTTGTGAAAGACTGACCTACACACTGAAGTACTTTGAACATTTTGTGAGCCAACAAAAATAAAAGGAATCAAAATGTCAGTTACCTGTAAGAAAAGCTGTCATCTTTGACGACTTCATACCTCCCCCTGAAAGAGAGAAAAAAGAAGCTAGACATTGAAGAGACAGTCTTTTTACTGCCAATGCTTCAAAAAGAGGTTATGGCATCTGGAAAAGCCTTGAAAAGAAGTGTACATGTAACTTATGTTGAATTGTGTGTGTGTGTAGGTCATTTAAAGTACCTCCGTATCTCATTGGTAGTTCACTATAACTCAGAGCAATGTGACAGAAAACACATCCACAATCTTAAAAGCCCCTCAGAGAAGCATTTGTCACTGATATTTATTTTCCGACGTGTTTTATTGAGCAGAATAATGCATGTTGTTTGAAATATTATTGGTGAGCTCATGGACATGCACATATTAGAACAGTGTACTGCACAGAACTGAATGTGCATACACACATTTTTCCAACTATTTTTTTATTTTAGTTAACAAAAAGTTAACATTCGCATCTTCATTTTCAAAATGCACCACCCAGCACATGTGCATCCGTTGTTTAAATCCTTGTTCATAGAAATCACAGTTTTAATCACTGAACAATGCCAGAGAGAAAGACAGATGTGTGTTTATGCGTGTTAAGCGTTTGGGATTGTTGAATTAAACATACAGGTACTGCCAAAAGCAAATCTGAATGTTCCAGAATGTGTTTCTCTTCCTTTTGTATACCTAATCAATGCTTTCAATTGTGTGTGTGTATGTGTGTGTGTTATGTTTATATCCAATTCAGTTCCCTTCAGCTTTATATATTCAATATCATCAACAGTAGGAAGAAGAAAAAAAACACTGATAGAGTGGGGTAAAAAGCTAACAATACAGGATAGATAGAATGCACAGATGAATGAAACAGACAAAACAGATACCGTATATTGCCAAATGTTTTGGGACACCTGACTTTACATGCACATGAACTTTAATGACATCCCACCCAAAAATGAAAACTTGATGTTTATCTGCTTACCCCTGTGCATTCAACATGTAGGAGTGTTTGTTTCTTCAGCAGAACACAAATTAAGATTTTTATCTTAAACCGTTGCTGGGTGCCAGTCATATAATCATGTGAATGGGTAACAATGAGAGTAAAACAGACAAAATTTGCTTAGACAACATGAACACAAACCCTACTCATGACGACACATTAATGTCTTAAGACACAAACCGATCGGTTTCTGTGAGAAACACAACAGTTTATGTTATCTCATATCCCGACGAATCTCATCTAGTGTTCCCATCCATCATTACTTCCGTCTGATAAGGTCAAAACCGGCTTGATGGAGTATAAACAAGGCTTTAAGCTTAATTTACGGCAGTTCACGCGTCAGCTGAAAAGATAAGAGCAACTCCAAAAGCATGGCTGGAGTTTGCACATGGATCACCATCATTGTGATGTGTGTGAAATCTTTAATGAGACTTTATAAATACTTGATAATATCTTCGAAATACACCATTAACATGTTCTCAATGCTAGGCACAACAAACATCAGAACAAGCTGTAACGTGTGTGTGGTGCGCAGCGCTCATGCTTTCAGAGCTGCGTGCTTTCATTGATTTGTGTCCTGTAAATCTCACGCTTTAATCATATTGATAGCTACTAAATTAAACAAGCTGTTACAATTATGAATGATTAACTCAAAATGTGGATCTGTATGTTCGATGTACTTCATCTGAATTAAACACAAACACATCTTTCGCTTTTGCTCACGTTCCAGCAGTTCTTTTTAAAGGGGGGGGGGGGTGAAATGCTGTTTCATGCATACTGATCTTTTTACACTGTTAAAGACTTGGAATCCCATACTAAACATAGACAAAGTTTCAAAAGTTAAGGTGGACGTTTGATGGGAGTATTTCTTTGTCAAAAATACTACTTCCGGTTAGTCATAAGTTTCTGCAAGTTTTTTTCGATCATGGGTCCACTTGACGTTAAAAGGCGGTGAGTGAGACTGCTTCAAATGTCTGTGTTTTTGCCTATGCTCATCAAGTAGCCCAAACATGATCACATATAGTTAATTGATCAATGGAGCATGCGATGTGTAGTGCGTGTACATTTAGCTGGCCACTATATGTGTAACTTTATGTTTGTGTATTGTAAAAGCACTCCAAACAACAATACACAAAGAGGGGGGAAATATGTTGAACTAAATAAGCGCGCTTCTTCATTTAAATGCGCTACTATTCCGTGTCTTTCTATGTAAACACTAGCCTGCCGTGCAAAACCAGTCTGCTTACTACAATTGTCTACACAAACCACGCGTAAACACACAAACACACGTGCACAACTGCACTTCCCACATGTACACCTTCAAAGACAAAAATATGACGATATAATTCAAGTATAAATATGTAAATAACACAAGCCGCTAAGCATATTATATAGTTAGTGTATAACTTGTACCACATAAAGACGTCCGGCTCTAGTCGTTTTTGCTGCTGCTCCTGTTCAACTGCAGCCTCTGGGTCTGATTCCGGATCATAGATGTATGGCTGTATCTGATTAAAAGCCATATTTTTATTTTGAATAAAGTTTTTTTCCCGCTGTTAGGGATGACACAGCTTTACGACGCACTCGACTCAACACAATAACAGCGGCGCGCACACGTCATTATTTAGCTCCGCCCACACGATACGCCCCCACCCGCTCGGCTTTTTTCGGAAAGACTCGGAACAGCGCATCTTTCTTTAAAAAAATAAAAATAAATAAAGACTAGGTACTCAAGATTGACATGACACTGACTGAAACTGAGTGTTTCACCCCCCCTTTAAAGTAACCTACTTCAGTGTAGCTAATACGTGACGATAACTTCACGCTTAAACTGAGGATTTAAATTTGTGACGATTGGGTGCGGGTGGATGGTTTGTTTTTAACAGCGGATTCGGTGATGTTAGAGCTGATCTGCGCATCTCTATCTCCATCTCTACTCTTGTTATTATTGCAAGTTACCTTCCTGTCCAATATTTTTTGCTTCTTACCAAAGGCATAAAGCCTTCAGAAGACCGTAGGCTTATGTCATGTCTGAGCTGAAGCTGAAACTGGAAAGTTAAGTTGCACAACATAAATACAATGCTTAGGCATTATTGTTATTTATATTACTATTACTTTGATTATTTGGTAGTAGGTTTAATTTTAGATTGTACTATGTTTACCTTTTTAAGTAATTTGAAATAGATTTTTATACAATATGGCAATTGAATGCACTAAATGGGTATAGTTTCACAGATATTAATGTGTGCAATTTCAGCAATTAAACTTATTTTTTCTAAAAAGAAAACACATTAGATGTTAATGTTAAGATACCTCTTATTTTCTCTTATATATTTAGTATTGCTCTTTAATAAAGAAAAAAGTAATTACCTAATTATTCAATGTAAAAATCGGTAGAATACTCAATTACTAAAATAATTGATGGCTGCAGCCCTAATACATGTCTTTATGGATCTTGTTTTGTGCACTGGTGTGCAGTCATACTGGAACAGGAACCTCAGACTACAATTCCCCCTCCACAAAACTTTACACTTGGCACAATGCACAAGGTCATGGAAACCCATTCCATGAAGCTCTCTGCACACTGTTCTTGCACTATGAGCCTCAGCATGCGCTGACACCGCTCTGTGATTTTACGTGGCCTACCACTTCGTGGCTGAGTTGCTGTTGTTCCCAATTGCTTCCACTTTGTTATAATACCCCCAACAGTTGACCGTGACATATTTAGTAGTGAGGAAATTTCACAAATAGACTTATTGCACAGATGGCAAGCTATAATGGTACCACGCTTGAATTCCATGAGCTCTGGAGAGTGACCCATTCTTTCACAAATGATTGTAGAGGCGTCTGCATGCCTAGGTGCTTAATTTTATACACCTGTGGCCATCAAAGTGATTGGAACACATTAATTCAATGATTTGGAGGGGTGTCCCAGTACTTTTGACAATATAGTGTAGATAGAACGATGTATAGATAGATAGAACATGAAAAAATGGATAAAACAGACAGAACAATGAAATGATAGATAGCTTAGGGAAACATAAGCTTGGCAATCGAGAAAGAGAGAGCAGTCGGTTCTATTGTTTTCTGAAAAACATGGAGTCACTGACCCCCTCTGTTACTAAATCTGCTACAGATGATTTAAAATCAGCACTGTAAAATGGGCTAGTAGCCTTTTAATCACTTGGCAAGGTTTACTGCGGTGGCATGGATGTTCATTAAGGACATCTAATTCTTCAGACTTCAGTTCCCTGAGGGTGTTCACTATCCTAAAGAAAGCTGCTTTTAGCATCAGGAAACCAAACTTCTGATCGTCTCTCATGCCTGCTGGAGAAACATTGTCTGTTATTAATCTGTTTTCACATATAAAGCGTTACATTGTGGTGAAGCCTTAATAGTTTCCAGTATGTTTGCAGCTGAAGTCGTGGGGTTGTTAGTAGGTCGTAAAGATGAGTGAGATCATGTGGTTTTGGCGTTTGTGATCTAGCACACGGACAGCCATGGTGACACAGAAACAGCTCAGTGTGCTGAGTAAACATCGAAAACCACATCGAACCACACCAAACCTTTTCGAGTTCAGCTTTATGTGATGGTCATTAGAGAACCTGGAGCAAACCCAGGAAAAGGACGAACGTGAGGAAGACCAACTCTATCAGGTCCAGAGTTGGGTGATGAGGTGTTAAAACAAAGATGACATTTGGTTTGGCAGTGGGATCCAAACTCTGAGACCATATATAATGTTTACATTTAAAACAAATACAAGTTAGGATGTAAAAGAATAATCTGCAATATTTATAATTCACAAATCAAATGCAAGTAAAGTTTGATTGATTATGTGACTTGCTGTACAGTGGGCCAGATATTCTTGCTTCCATTGAAGCTCAAGATTCAGTTTTTTGTCAGCTTCACTGCTCCGTCAATAAAACAAAACGGGGGAGCTTTCGGCTGTGGACAGGGGTACACATACGCAACAAACTGCGATGCAATGTGTCTTTCTATCATCTTTCTATCAGAACCAGCATTAACTTCTTGAGCAATCTGAACTATAGTAGCTCGTGATCGGACCACACAGGCCAGCCTTCGCTCCCCACGTGCATCAATGAGCCTTGGCCGCCCATGACCCTTACTTCGGTTCTCCACTGTTCCTTCCTTGGAGAACTTTTGATAGATCCTGACCATTGCAGACCGGGAACACCCCACAAGAGCTGCAGTTTTGGAGATGCTCTGACCCAGTCCTCTAGCCATCACAATTTGGCCCTTGTCAAACTCGCTCAAATCCTTACGCTTGCCCATTTTTCCTGCCTCTAACACATCAGACCAAAATGTTCACTTGCTGCCTAATATATCCCACCCACTAACAGGTGCCGTGATGAAGAGATAATCAGTGTTATTCACTTCACATGGTCATAATGTTTTGCTATAGTATCTAACAATGAAAACATGGATAGCCGTAAAATCAATAGCAGGGAAGAGAGTTAATTTTAGTCATCTCTGTATATTAAGCTGACATATGAGTATTTAAACTTTTTTTTCTTCTTTAAATTAGAAAAAGAAGATTTTTCACCAGTCGTCTAATGCTTTTGGACTCCTCGTCTGTGAGACAACAACAGGCAGAAATAGCAAGAGAGAAAGAGCATTAACTTACAGAAATTCATCAAACACAAAATGTCCTCCAGCACCTTCTTCTCTTTCTTTACAGTCCATCACGTCTCTTTACTGACAAACATAAGGGGGAGGAATCTGTCATACTTTTATTCTCTCTTTGATCTCGCTCTTTTCTTCTGCTTCACCCCTACTGGTTTCATTCTTTACATTATCTGCGTGTCCAATGTGATCCAGGCCGTAGTGTGCTTGTGTGTAACTGAACTTGATTAACAGAAGTAGACTGAAGTCACGTGAAAACTCCCTGACATACTCCTTCACCTCCCCCACAGCTTCAGATCCACGCTGAACTTCTCCATCAGTTTGAAAGATGTTAAAATGCATTTGCGTCATTCTTGTGATATGACAATACAATCAAGCACTCTGATGTAGATTCACCTCTGTTTTTGGATCACTGGAAAATTTGAAAGGACAAAGAAGTGAAACCACAAACCAGCTGATTTTTTTGGCTAAAGTAAGTAAGAACATTCTATGAAACTGAAGTCATTTTATGAGCTTTGTCCTTCATGATTTCAGTGTATAAAAGGAGCAGTTTTGGAAATTATTTGCACAGGCCTACCTGTGGAGCTTAAACATGCTCAACATTTTCTGAAGAGATCGCTTTATATGATGAACAGATTTAATTTATTCACATGAACATTGATCAGCCAACATAAACAGAAGCTCAACCAAACATGCTAGACGTGCAAGAACAAACCTCATTGGTTCTTGCAGAAGCTCAAACGTGCTGCGTAACACGAGAATGAACCTCATTGGTTCTTCCTGAAGCTCAAACGTGCTGCGTAAAACGAGAATGAACCTCATTGGTTCTTGAGGAAGCTCAAACGTGCTGCGTAACACGAGAATGAACCTCATTGGTTCTTGCTGAAGCTCAAACGTGCTGCGTAACACGAGAATGAACCTCATTGGTTCTCACTGAAGCTCAAACGTGCTGCGTAACACGAGAATGAACCTCATTGGTTCTTCCTGAAGCTCAAACGTGCTGCGTGACACGAGAATGAACCTCATTGGTTCTTGCTGAAGCTCAAACGTGCTGCGTAACACGAGAATGAACCTCATTGGTTCTTCCTGAAGCTCAAATGTGCTGCGTAACACGAGAATGAACCTCATTGGTTCTTCCTGAAGCTTAAACGTGCTGTGTAACACGAGAATGAACCTCATTGGTTCTTCCTGAAGCTTAAACGTGCTGCGTAACACGAGAATGAACCTCATTGGTTCTTCCTGAAGCTCAAACGTGCTGCGTAACACGAGAATGAACCTCATTGGTTCTTGCTGAAGCTCAAACGTGCTGCGTAACACAAGAATGAACCTCATTGATTCTTCCTGAAGCTCAAACGTGCTGCGTAACACGAGAATGAACCTCATTGGTTCTTCCTGAAGCTCAAACGTGCTGCGTAACACGAGAATGAACCTCATTGATTCTTCCTGAAGCTCAAACGTGCTGCGTAACACGAGAATGAACCTCATTGGTTCTCATTGAAGCTCAAACGTGCTGCGTAACACGAGAATGAACCTCATTGGTTCTTGCTGAAGCTCAAACGTGCTGCGTAACACGAGAATGAACCTCATTGGTTCTTCCTGAAGCTCAAATGTGCTGCGTAACACGAGAATGAACCTCATTGGTTCTTGCTGAAGCTCAAACGTGCTGCGTAACACGAGAATGAACCTCATTGGTTCTCGCTGAAGCTCAAACGTGCTGAGTAACACGAGAATAAACCTCATTGGTTCTTGCTGAAGCTCAAACGTGCTGCGTAACACAAGAATGAACCTCATTGGTTCTTCCTGAAGCTCAAACGTGCTGCGTAACACGAGAATGAACCTCATTGGTTCTTGCTGAAGCTCAAACGTGCTGCGTAACACGAGAATGAACCTCATTGGTTCTCGCTGAAGCTCAAACATACTGCGTAACACGAGAATGAACCTCATTGGTTTTTGCTGAAGCTCAAACGTGGTGCGTAACACAAGAATGAACCTCATTGGTTCTTGCTGAAGCTCGAACGTGCTGCGTAACACGAGAATGAACCTCATTGGTTCTTCCTGAAGCTCAAACGTGCTGCGTAACACGAGAATGAACCTCATTGGTTCTTGCTGAAGCTCGAACGTGGTGCATAACACGAGAATGAACCTCATTGATTCTTCCTGAAGCTCAAACGTGCTGCGTAACACGAGAATGAACCTCATTGGTTCTTCCTGAAGCTCAAACGTGCTGCGTAACACGAGAATGACATTTACATTTACATTCAATCATTTAGCAGACGCTTTTATCCAAAGCGACTTACAAAAAAGGGGAGAGTAATAGAAGCAACGGAACAGACAAGGCCAAAAACCTGTAAGAGCTGTAAGAAATCTCAATTAATTAGCACAATACACAACCATTTTTTTTTTTTTTTTTTTTTTTTTTAAAGACAGACATCTACAACAAAAACTCACGTACGCAAAGTGCCGAACACTGGATTTTGATAGCTATGATAACAACCCATTAGGACTAAGGCTGTTGCCCCAGCTGTTGTCGTTAATGCAGATTCAGTGGCCCAATGGGTTGGTTTTGTATTCTAGCTAAACGCGCAGCAATAGCCATCTACAACAAAAACTCACGTACGCAAAATACAGAACACTGGATTCTGATAGTTATGATAACTATGTAACATACCCGCCTGAAGGCACAAATCCGGATGAGAGACGTAGATATGATCCAGGAGTGTGCGCTTTTTGGTCGTTGCTGTGGTGATCAGTAAGTGCTATTCTGTATTGGTCAAGTGCAATTGGAAAAGATGTGTCTTAAGATGTTTTTTAAGAATGGCTACAGACTCGGCAGCACGAATTGAGATCGGCAGGTCATTCCACCAGGTGGGAACGGTCCAGGAAAATGTCTGTGAGAGCGATTTCATGCCTCTTTGGGATGGAACCACGAGGCGCCGCTCACTCGCAGAACGCAAGCTTCTGGAGGGTGTGTAAGTCTGAACAAGTGAATTTAGGTATATTGGTGCAGAGCCAGTGGTTGTTTTGTAGGCGATAACTAGTGCCTTGAATGTGATGCGAGCAGCCATTGGCAACCAGTGCAGTTTGATGAAGAGAGGCGTAACATGCGCTCTCTTCGGCTCATTAAAGACCACTCTCGCCGCTGCATTCTGGATCAGCTGCAAGGGTTTGATAGTGCATGCTGGAAGCCCAGCCAGAAGAGCATTACAATAATCCAGTCTGGAGAGAACAAGAGCTTGAACCAGGAGTTGTGCAGCCTGTTCTGATAGGAAGGGTCTAATCTTTCTAATGTTGTATAAAGCAAATCTGCAGGACCGGGCTGTTGCAGTAATGTGGTCAGTGAAGTTTAACTGGTCATCAATCACAATTCCAAGGTTTCTTGCTGTCCTTGATGGAGTTATGGTCGATGAACCAAGCTGAATGAACCTCATTGGTTCTTGCTGAAGCTCGAACGTGGTGCGTAACACGAGAATAAGCCTCATTGGTTCTCATTGAAGCTCAAACGTGCTGCGTAACACGAGAATGAACCTCATTGGTTCTTCCTGAAGCTCAAACGTGCTGCGTAACACGAGAATGAACCTCATTGGTTCTTGCTGAAGCTCAAACGTGCTGCGTAACACGAGAATGAACCTCATTGGTTCTTCCTGAAGCTCAAACGTGCTGCGTAACACGAGAATGAACCTCATTGGTTCTCGCTGAAGCTCAAACGTGCTGCGTAACACGAGAATGAACCTCATTGGCTCTTGCAGACCTCATTGGTTCTTGCTGAAGCTCAAACGTGCTGCGTAACACGAGAATAAGCCTCATTGGTTCTTCCTGAAGCTCAAACGTGCTGCGCAACACGAGAATGAACCTCATTGGTTCTTGCTGAAGCTCAAACGTGGTGCGTAACACGAGAATGAACCTCATTGGTTCTCACTAAAGCTCAAATGTGCTGCGTAACATGAGAATGAACCTCATTGGTTCTTGCTGAAGCTCGAACGTGGTGTGTAACGCAAGAATGAACCTCATTGGTTCTCACTAAAGCTCAAATGTGCTGCGTAACATGAGAATGAACCTCATTGGTTCTTGCTGAAGCTCGAACGTGGTGCATAACACAAGAATGAACCTCATTGGTTCTTGCTGAAGCTCGAACGTGGTGTGTAACGCAAGAATGAACCTCATTGGTTCTCGCTGAAGCTCAAACGTGGTGTGTAACGCAAGAATGAACCTCATTGGTTCTCGCTGAAGCTCGAACGTGGTGTGTAACGCAAGAATGAACCTCATTGGTTCTTGCTGAAGCTCGAACGTGGTGTGTAACACAAGAATGAACCTCATTGGTTCTTGCTGAAGCTCGAACGTGGTGTGTAACGCAGGAATGAACCTCATTGGTTCTCGCTGAAGCTCGAACGTGGTGTGTAACGCAAGAATGAACCTCATTGGTTCTTGCTGAAGCTCGAACGTGCTGCGTAACACGAGAATGAACCTCATTGGTTCTTGCTGAAGCTCGAACGTGCTGCGTAACACGAGAATGAACCTCATTGGTTCTTGCTGAAGCTCAAACGTGCTGCGTAACACAAGAATGAACCTCATTGGTTCTTGCTGAAGCTCGAACGTGCTGCATAACACAAGAATGAACCTCATTGGTTCTTGCTGAAGCTCGAACGTGGTGCATAACACAAGAATGAACCTCATTGGTTCTCGCTGAAGCTCGAACGTGCTGCGTAACACGAGAATGAACCTCATTGGTTCTTGCTGAAGCTCGAACGTGCTGCGTAACACAAGAATGAACCTCATTGGTTCTTGCTGAAGCTCAAACGTGCTGCGTAACATGAAAATAAACCTCATTGGTTCTAATTTCTCTTTCATAATGCTGTGACATAATGACCTGTGCTTTGTCACAGATATGCAAGAGAAAAACAGATGAATAATCTTATTATATTACATTAATAATCTTATATTATATGTTTTCATGCTCAGTAAATGTCTCTCTTCAGCCCTCCTCAATAAAGTTCTGTTTAAAGTATAATCAGCAATGTTGGACAGAATGAAAAATGAAGAACAATTTGTCAGAGTGTTAGGTGACACAGATACACACACATACAGATGACCTTTGACCTCCAGCTGTGATCCACTATCAACAGGAAACTCCAAAGGTCTTGGCTCCTAAATGAGCTCTTTCATCAGACGGCAGGATTCACGTGTCTGGGGCAGTTACTCCTTTACTCAGAGATCTTGCAGTTTTGAGTTGAGGAAGATGGTGTGGGTTTTTCATGAGCTTGTATCTCGCCTTGTTTCTGCGTTCAATTTCACTGCATCTGCAAAGGAGAACATGAAAGTTAAGCTTGTTAGTTATCTGCATCTTCTAAGACAGATGATCACATACAGAAAATTAAAAAAAAGTTACATTCGAAATCTTGTGTGCGTGTGAAAGAGAGAAAAGGGGTACATGTGGTTGTCTCATTTGAGGCTGAGCCAAATGGTTTTCGTTAATTGGCCGTGCAATATCACACAGCTGGGACTGATTAAAACTCTATACCGTGAAGAAAGAGAGAAATTAGGAGAGGAAAGAAAGAGAACGATGGGAGAAGAAAGAGTCAGAGAGGGTCCCAACATGTGCTATGCTCATGTGCAGTTTAGTTGATCGCTGGCCTTAATATTTATATCTACAAAAACTACAGAATATTTAAAAAAAATGCCTTGAGATTTCAGAATGAATATCATTAAAACATGCACAGGCCAATTTCAACTTAAAATCAAAAGAAAAAAATGCTTAAAGAAAATAAAGCCCTCAATATTTTTGCAATGTGACATTTCCCCCCAATTTTTTCTTTTCAGCTTTTTTATGTAATTGTCATTATTTCCATTATTCTCATTACTAAAAAGCAGCAAAAAAAATATTAAAATACAATGATTTTTAATTTTAAATCCACATACAAAAATGCTTTAAAATGTAAGTTAAAATTAAATAAAATTGTTAAACGACTCCTAATGGTCAGCATTTATAACTTAAATTCCTTCTTTTCATTTTGGGGTGAAATATGATCCAGACACGCATGCTCATCATGCCAGAAACTGACCCATTTTAAAGTGTTTCTTTTGTGGTTTTATTCACGGTCTGATCAAGAACTTTGACACTGATCAAAGCATTTTGAGCAGTCTTACCAAAAAAGGCAACAAGCTTGGATTCTGAACAGCTGGTTTGTATAACAGTCTATAACTGTGTTACATTTGGTGCTAAACACACATTCGCTGTGTCCTGCTACGCTGCCCTCAAGCGGTCATACAACTCGCGGAGATCCGCTCTCTCATCCAGCAACCTGACGGCTCTTGCACTAAATGTCAAATCTCTACCACGCAACAACCCTGCTGACCAAGCTTTTTTGTGCAATTGCAAAAATATCAAGGGAAATTCCCTGGATCTATTCTCAGTCTCCCCATCTCAGTCTGCTTCTGGAATGTGACGGTCCTTCTTTTTAAACCCTTCCCTCTCATGTCATTTACATACTACTCCTTAATCTTCCCAAATCCCTCTCTCACGAAAGTCAGTCGGGAATTTTTCCAGAAGAGGGGGAAAAGCTGTCTCGACTGATATTTTATTACTCTGAGGGAATTATGGCGGGATTAGAGAGGAAATTGATGAGGAACACCACTCTGCAATGTCTTTCTCTCGCTCTCACACTCTCTGTAAGTACGCCAGTGGTTTGTGTTCTTGGATATATTGATTATGTAGACGCAAAGGCATGTTTTGAAGACATTTAAGCCTGAGCAATTCAAAAACAGTCAATATTCATAAACAGACCCACCTGTGCTTACATATGCCAAGCCAGACAACCAGCATAAGAACTGCCCATTTAGACATCATGTATAGTCACCGACCACAGTTCACTTTTATTATGCGATGCTTGGGTTGGCCTGAAAATGAAAGATTGTCTTTTAAAACTGAACATCTTATTGTAATATATTTAAAGGTTTAGTTCACCCAAAAATTGAATTTATGTCATTAATGACTCACCCTAATGTTGTTCCACACCAGTAAGACATTCACGGTTCATCTTCGGAACACAGATATTTTTTAAGTAAGATATTTTATATTTCGTCCGAGAGCGTATGCAAGTGTATGCACACTTTACTGCCCATGTCCAGAAAGGGACTAAAAACATCATCAGAGTAGTACATATGTGACATCAGTTAGTTAATTAGAATCTCTTGAAGCATCGAAAATACATTTTGGTCCAAAAATAACAAAAACTATGACTTTCTTCAGCATTGTCTTCTCTTCCACGTTTGTGTTCAATCCTCAAATAAAGATTCAAACGGTTGTGAATCAATGAATCGATCAATGATTCGGATCGCATGCCAACTGCTGAAACCACGTGACACTGGCGATCCGAATCATTAATCGATTCACTGATTCACAACCGTTTGAATCTTTATTTGAGGATTGAACACAAACAAGGAAGAGAAGACAATGCTGAATATTCTAATTAACCAACTGATGTCACATATGGACTACACTGATTATGTTTTTATTCCCTTTCTAGAAATGGACAGTATAGTGTATATACTTGGATGCGCTCTCGGACTAAATATAAAATATCTTAAACTGTGTTCTGAAGATGAACGGAGGTCTTACGGGTGTGGAACGACATTAGGGTGAGTCATTAATGACATCAATTTCATTTTTGGGTGAACTAACCCTTTAAATGTAAAATTACTTTCTTTGCATTAAATGCCACATTATTTGATATTTTGTTATCTAATATAACGCCATTAATAGAAACCTGATTCTAAAAAAGTTGGGACACTGTACAAATTTTGAAAAAAAAAAAACAGAATGCAATGATGTGGAAGTTTCAAATTTCTATATTTATTTCAGAATACAACGTAGATGATATATAATTTTAAGAGAAAAATACGTTGATTTTAAATTTCATGGCATCAACATTAAAAAAGTTGGGACAAGGCCATGTTTACCACTGTGTGGCATCCCCTCTTCATTTTATAACAGTCTGCAAACGTCTGGGGACTGAGGAGACAAGTTGCTCAAGTTTAGGAATAGGAATGTTGTCCCATTCTTGTCTAATAGTGGCTTCTAGTAGCTCAACTGTCTTAGGTCTTCTTTGTCGCATCTTCCTCTTTATGATGCGGCAAATGTTTTCTATGGATAAAAGATCTGGACTGCAGGCTGGCCATTTCAGTACCCGGATCCTTCTTCTACGCTGCCATGATGTTGTAATTGATGCAGTATGTGGTCTGGCATTGTCATGTTGGAAAATGCAAGGTCTTCCCTGAAAGAGACAGCGTCTGGATGGGAGCATATGTTGTTCTAGAACTTGGATATATCTTTCAGCAATGATGGTGCCTTTCCAGATGTTTAAGCTGCCCATGCCACACACACTCATGCAACCCCATACTTTTTCTTGGAAGATTAGATGAACCAATAAAAAGTGCACTTTGACATCTGGAAAATACATAAAGCTCCAATCATTTTGGAACTCGAGCAATCATGCCATACATTTTTGTGTTGCATCCATAGACTGTATAAAATTATGGAAATTGTGTCCGTGACTTCACCCATAGGATACTGGAGAGTAGTTTTGAAGCGTAAAGTAGGGTCGAGCTGGCCGTTGCCATCTTGGCAGCGCATCACTCCTGGATTACAGAAAATGGTCAAAGAGACCGGACGCGGGTGGAGCTGAGGTGACTTGATGAATAACAGACAGCAGACAAATGGCAATCCACCTGTCACTCGAGGTAGCCACACCCTTAATTATGCAAAACTTTAGGGCTTTATATAATATAAACAAATGAGTTATAAAAAAAAATTAACCCCCCTCACAGATGTCAAGAAGGGCAAAATTAGATATATAGACCAAAACCACAATTTGTACCAGCTATGTGACACAAAAAAGAACATTTATCACACATGTGTTTCCCTCTTCACAGGAAGTTCTTACACTTTAAAGTTTCTTTAGAATGTCAAAGGTCAGTCTGCTCACTCAGTCAGGACTTCCACTCCTGTCAACAGATTTAGAAATTTGAGGAGAGAGATTATAAGAGTCAGAACCAGAAATAAAGTAATCAAAATCCGTTGAAAGTTGGAGTGAACATATATGCCAAGAACTCAAACGAGAGATGATCACAGCTCTCTCCACTGAGATTAAATGGTGATTCAGTTTTTCACATCAAAGCAACGACAACACTAAGCAGTGTGTGTCGCAGTGGTGTATCTGGCATTGTCCTCTCTTCTCTAATCAACACATTTTGCACGTGATCGCTGAAAATCAGCAAGTCGTACAGGACACAACAGAGCAGACAAGTTGTGTGTGTGTGTGTTTAGAAACAAATAACGCAGATCTATAGCTACAGTACAGTTATCTACATGTCTTCCACAAAATTAGAAATACAAATGTTTGCCCTTTGTGAATGATTAAATGTTTGTCTTCATAATGCGTCATCAAAATGTATTTTAACTTGCAGTGCCTTTGTAAGGTCTATGACTTTCCTTTCATGAAAAACGTTTTCTTAATTTACCGATTTAAATGACCAAACTCACAATAAATGACCAAATTCACGCCACCTTTGGTTTTTGGCCTGATCAGTTGGGGACATCGAAATTTCAACTATATTACTGATCTGCCTGCATTGACACTATATGATAATTGATATTAGCTGGATATAATCACCGTTTTCACCAGAGCGGCTGTACAGACAATCTAAATTCTGTTGCCTTATTTTCCTGTAAACACTCTGAAGCTCCTTTGAAACAATTGGCATTGTAAAAAGCACTATATAAATAAAGGTAACTTAACTTGACTTGACTTGACAGACTTTACCACTCAATACATTTCTGATGGATAAAAAGTCCCGCAATCACAAACATCCTCAGAAATATGTCAACTGAAGTAAAATGAGTTGCAAATGCTGTTTAATGTTGATTATAAAAAAACGACAAGTAACACATCCGTCAAAACATGTTATTTGTGCTGTTTGCTTTTTGGACCTTTTAATGTATTCACTGGTCATTTTATTTTTATTCATCTAGTGTAATTTTTTATATAAAAAGCCCTTCCAGGGATAGGTGTTGCGAATTAGCCATGGTTATAAACACTATGATACTGACATGGGATTGATTCAAGAAGATAATCTATGTTCGCTGTGTTCCCAACCAAATAAACTATAAATACAAAATAACATTTCAAGGCTTACAGAATGAACACTGCAAAATAACCAATAACCAAATCTTGTATTCTAGCATAAATATGGTAACATGGATAAAACAAGATACATTTCCTTGAGAAGGAAATCTAAGATATGATGTTGTTTACAGAAAAATTTAATGAGGTTTTGCTAAATAAATAATAAAGTTACCCCTGTGGGTTCAGAAAAATAAACTTAATTCTAACGGAAAACTAAAAATTAATTTGTCTGACCCCAGAAGCAAAGAGTAGTTTTTTCTTATTTTAAGCATAAACCTAATAAAATTGCTCTAAAGACAAGACTTAATCGTTCATGCCATTTTTCTTCAAGATTTTTTTGAAAAGTGAAGTATATGTACATCAAATGTCATCAAAAAATGTCACCATTACAAAGATTGAGTCAAGCTCATTTCTGGTTCTGGCGGTGAAGATGCTTGATTGTTACTTATTTGTACATGAATTGTTTGGTGTTATAAAAGGTTGGACTTACATTCTGCAGGAGTGAATGTAGACAAAATACAGCTCTCAGTCAGCACATGATAGCATGTTTAACACACTGACAGTGGACGCATCAGCTCACACATACACACATATAGTCACTGATTTTGTCTGCACTCTTCATTTGTAATGAATGCACCTGCTGTTCCTCACATTTATGGATTACGCAAATGTTTATCAAATTGACTATTTTAAAAAGGAAATTTCATACACTCAAGCACCTGATCTCTCCTTGTCACAGCACATTCCAGTACGTCTGGCTGCTCACTGGTTCTAACAGGATTACGGTTCTGCCGGGGAGAACCGCAGGGCGCTGCAGTGACCTGTGGGGAGATGAAATATGAGTGTGACGTGCTTCAGGAGGACGTCTCAAAGTGCACAAATCATTTTTAATTTGGGTTCTGGTAGAGGTTTATAAATTATTCTTAAAACGGCAAAACCTGAAACTATAATTTAAGCCCACATTTTATAGCTGAATAAATAACTGCATAAATAAAATGCTAATAAAACATTATAATTTCTGTAATTGAATTATATATATATATATATATATATACATATATATTTACTTAGCGGAAACATTTGTTGCCCTTTTCTAGAAATACATCTGCATATACACCCTTACTAGAAGCTTATTTGCATGAACATGCTGGGAAGTTCTGGGAGAATTATTACATCATTGAGGTGATCTCATGCCTCTGTCACCAAGATGATGAATGTGGACATCTGAAGAAGCCAGCGCAATAAACATGCAGGTGTATGAGCCCCGACTGATGTGTAAAATTCAAATGAGTGTCATAGTAAAATAACCAGATATTTGATTAAATCAGGTCCTGTCCTTAATCCATAAAACTAGAATGCACAGGAGGGAGAATACAACAGACATACACACAGTGTACACATGGATAATGTTTTCACAACAGAGGCCTGTTCAAACCTAGGTAACCTATAAAGATAACAAAGATATAGTTCTCAAAATCATTCTCTATAGTAAAGAATAGCAGAATTCACACCACTATAACGATAAAAGCACAGGGAAACGATAACGTTGAAATCAATTTCACAATGATTTTATCCAGTTGATGAACGATAAAAACATTAACAGCCAATCAGAATCCATCCTGCTATTATGTGCTCACATGAGCGACAGACAGAATAAACAAATATATCAACAATTGGACACTTGTTAGAAGTTAGGGAGAGAGATTAGTGTTTTTAACAATCATTATTCATTGTAAATCATCGAGGTATATTGAACTTATTATTTGTTAATAATTTAAATGAATATGTGTGCATGTACGTTTCATACCTGAATAATCCAACGCTATCATACGACCAATTCGTACGTATTTTACGAGGTGGCTAATTCGTAGGAATTTGTACGTTTTGTCTTAACCCCAGTGACGGGTAGGTTTAAAGGCAGAGGTCATTCATACGAATTTGGCAACTCGTCAAATGTGTATGTTTTAGCAAACATCGTACGAATTCTTACAAATGAGGTCATACAAATGTGTATGAATTAGCCACCTTGTAAAATATGTACAAATTGCAGCGAGATCGGGTTGGAATAATCAGCTGTAGCCTAATGTCTTATGGGGTTTGAAACTTTCTGTGGTAAAATTGACTGAAGATTTGATTTTCGTGCACGAAAACAGCTTGTTCAAGATAATTTGTTCAACAGTATGAATTATGAATGACATTTTTTCAGCTAAACACTGCTGTGCAATAACTACTATCATGACAACAAATGCCTTATATACAGTGGGGCAAAAAAGTATTTAGTCAGCCTCCAATTGTGCAAGTTCTTCCACTTAAAAAGATGAGAGAAGGCCTCTAATTTTCATCTTAGGTACACTTCAACAATGAGATACAGAATAATAATAAAAACACACATTGTTACATTGTCTGATTTTTAAAGGATTTATTTGCAAATTATTGTGGAAAATATGTATTTGGTCAATAACAAAAGTTACTTTCAATACTTTGTTATATACCCTTTTTTGGCAATGACCGAGGTCAAACGTTTTCTGTAAGTCGCCACAAGATTTTTTCACAGGGTTGCTGGTAGTTTGGCCCATTCCTCCATGAAGATCTCCTCTAGAGCAGTGATGTTTTGGAGCTGTCACTGGGCAACACAGATTTTCAACTCCCTCCAAAGATTTTCTTTGGGGTTGAGATCTGGAGACTCCAGGACCTTGAAATGCTTCTTACGAAGCCACTCTTTCGTTGCCCAGGCAGTGTGATTAGGATCATTGTCATGCTGAAAGACCTAGCCACATTTCATCTTTAGTGACCTTGCTGATGGAAGGAGGTTTTTACTCAAAATCTCAAAATAAATGGCCTCATTCATTCTTTCCTTTACACGGATCAGTCGTCCTGGTCCCTTTGCATAAAAAATGCCGCAAGCATGATGTTTCCACCCCCATGATTCACAGTAGGTATGGTGCAACTTCGCATTCTTTCTCCTCCAAACACGATTGAGTTGAGTTTTTACCATAGATTGTAAAAAAATATGGAATAAATGTCCATGAAGTCACCCATAGGATTCTGAAGTGCATTTTTGCAGCGTAAAGTAGTCGAGCTGGACGTTGCCATCTTGGCAGTGCTTCACGCCAGGATAACAGAAAAAGGGGAAAGAGGCGGGACATAGGCGGAGCTAAGGTGGCGCAATTACTAACAGACAGTGGATAAATAGCTATCCACCTGTCAATCAGAGTGACCACGCCTTTAATTATGCAGACATTGAAGGCTTTATATAATGTAAACGAATGAGTTATATATAAAAAAAAATCACCCCACTCACAGTTTTCATGAAGGGCAAAATGTTCCCGTATAGACCAAAACCACAATTAGTACCAGGCTGTAAACATGTTTTTTTCTGAGGTAAAATTGGGCATTTTAACATGGAGCTCAATGAGATTCTGCTCCCTTCTGGAGCCCTAGTGGCCAGTCGATTAACTGCAGTTTAAATTACTTCCATATTGGTTTCAAAAGAAACTGGATGAGGTTGCCACTCAGGTTTTACCAAAAAGTTCTATTTTGGTTTCATCTGACCATATGACATTCTCCCAATCCTCTTCTGGATCATACAAATGCTCTCTAGTAAACATCAGAAGAGCCCGGACATTTACTGGCTTAAGCAGGGGTCCATGTCTGGCACTACAGGATTTGGGTCCTTTGTGACGTAGTGTGTTACTGACGTTAGCCTTTGTTACTTTGGTCCCAGCTCTCTGCAGGTCATTCACTAGGTCCCCCTGTGTGGTTCTGGGATTTTTGCTCTCCGTTCTTGTGATCATTTTGACCCCATTGGGTGAGATCTTGCATGGAGCCCCAGATCGAGGGAGATTACCAGTGGTCTTGTATGTCTTCCATTTTCTAATTGCTCCCACTGTTGATATCTTCACACCAAGCTGCTTACCTATTGCAGATTCAGTCTTTCCAGCCTGGTGCAGGTCTACAATTTTGTTTCTATTGTGCCCTTTGACTCTTTGGTCTTGGCCATAGTGTAGTTTAGAATCTGACTGTTTGAAGTTGTGGAGAGGTGTGTTTTATACTGATAACGAGTTCAAACAGGTGTCATTAATACAGGTAACGAGTGGAGGACAGAGGAGCCTCTTAAAGAAGAAGTCTGTGAGAGACAGAAATCTTGCTTTTTTGTAGGCGACTAAATACTTATTTTCCACCATAATTTGCAAATAAATTCTGTAAAAATCATACAATGTGATTTTCTGTATTTTTTTCTCATTCTGTCTCTCATAGTTGAAGAGTACATATGATGAAAATTACAGGCCTCTCTCATCTTTTTAAGTGGGAGAACTTGCACAATTGGTGGCTGACTAAATAATATTTTGCCCCACTGTGTAAAGCTTTTTGGACATTGGATTGGCGAATCAAAAAAGCAAAACAAAAATTCATCAAAACACACTGTGACTAAGCAGTTTTTGAAAATGTACATACCAAGTAATCACATTGGTCTACTCTTTATTTAGATCTTAAAAGACTTACTGAAGTGTGGGTGATTATCTGTCATGATAACATGATATCAAATCTATCTTGACTTTCATGAGCAATTGCCTTTGTTTTTCTATAACATTGAATGTTCAAACGCAATATTTAAATTTGTCAACATTCAAAATAGCTCATGAACCCTTCTCTTTCCGGTTTAGAGGGAAGTAAGTCATCATAAAGATGCCTCACTCAGTAAAAATAAATCAGTTTTAAGAATCTAATCTTTTTAGAAAATAAATAAAATAGAATAATCTGAAGACGAACAAAAATACTCAAACTTGTTTAATACTGTCTACAATACGACTTGTTTCAGACAAGCCTTAAGCCTAGTCCCAGACTAAGATGCTATGATATTTCTTAAAATATGCCAGTGCCGTTCTTTTTTTCATCAATAATGTTTTTTTTTCTAAGGCACGTTTTAAAAAAAGTACTTATATGTTCTAATTTGAAATAAGGCCTAATCCTCTCTTAGGGCCCTATTTTAACGATTTCTGAAACGCAAGTGTCAAAACGCGAAGCGCAAGTAACTTTGTGGGCGGGTCTCGGCGCTGTTGCTATTTTCCCGGCGGGATAAATGGCTCTTGCGCCCGGCGCAAATCTAAAATGGGTTGGTCTGAAGTAGCTTTATTATTCATAGGTGTGGTTTGGGCGTAACGTGAATAAACCAATCAGAGCGGCATCCAACATTCCCTTTAAAAGCAGGTGCGCAAGTTCCATTATTGATTGCTATTATTATGGCGTATTTACCAGGCGCACGCCAGGAGCGGTTCACAGCCGAGGAGACTGATGTTCTTGTAAAAGCAGTGAAGGACAGATGTCCTTATATACATATATGTCTTGCCACTATTGGGCAAACAGGTCTGATCCTTAATTTCTACAATTAGCCTGAATAATTTGTAAGCTATTTTTTTGCCTATACATTGTGGCACACCACAATGATTTCCGTCATCTCATGTATTAATATTTTTTAGTGTAACAATTTATGATTTGCAAAAATAACTGTTGCATCTGTGTAGATTACATGAGCAAAGTGTATGCGCGTTGTACACGCTATACATTATGGTCAAGCATGCGCCCTTAAAATAGCATAATGAACAACGCGCAACACGCCACTGACTTTAGACTAGGTTTTTTCTTGTCAGTGGCGCAATTGTTTAATGGAACAGCAAAACAGCACTAGGGATTGTTTGCGCCGGAACACGCCTCCTTTTTTGCGCTGAACCGTCCAGGGAGCGCAAGTTCATTCACTAGTTTAGCGACGTGCTTCTGTGGAGGGAAAAGCGCGCTTTGCGTGGGTGCAAAATAGGAATGACACATGCGTCGGTGTACAAAGTCAATTGCGCTGGGTGCAAGATAGGGCCCTTAATGTTTTATAGCATGTTTTTAAATCAGGCTTTACAGTACTTCGGTGCAAATTCATCAGTCTTGTTAATGTGGTTCAAATATTAACTGTAGCCCAGTATCTGCTCCATCTGTTGGGCTGATGAATCACAAACCTTTTAGTTTTTATATAAGATTTAGCTCCACCTTCAGAGAGCAGGTATACAGTGAGAAAAAGGAAAACACATAATTTTGTTGTTTCATGAGACTGAGTGAAATCCAGAGCTTAAACTGCACAGACATGACAAAAGTTTTCAGTTATGTTTTTTAGAATATATCTGAGTGTTATAAAAAGCAAACGCTATGCTTCCACTGCAATTACATCTTAATGTATCATCATACAATGTGCATTTATGTTTAGTCAGCCAAACAGCCAAATCCTTACGCAGCCTGAAAGCATACGAACTATATAACTAAAGAAGGGAGGTACTTTACATCTCATGAACCAGTTAAACCAGCTTCTGAAGACAGTCGTTTCCATTGTTTTTCTTCCTCATTCGCTGTGATGGACACAGACTTCAGAATAAATCTGTTCAGCGGTTAGGAAAACACAAATACCATAATGAATGCTGAAGACAACACTTATTCTCACAAGACTTGTGATGGAGAGAAAAGGTGAGGAAAGTTTTAGATTATTTGTACATCTAAATTGTACAGATCATTGCAAATTCAGTTCAAACCAACTAGGCTGAAAGTTAGAGTTTAAATAAGCCTGCTTATAAACTAGCATAAGAAATTACATTTTAAAAATGACAATCTTAATACAATTTGAGTGAAAGTGATGTTGAATTGCTTTGAATATAAAAATGGACTGTGTTGTATCTGACAGTGATCAGCGGGAGAGATCACATTCACCTGATCCCAGTGTTTGGTCCCTGAAAAGCGACAAATCAATGAAAATGCCAATTGAGTTCAAAAATGGATTTGATCAAAGGTAAATACAGTAC
Source organism: Pseudorasbora parva (assembly GCF_024679245.1). NCBI lineage: Eukaryota > Metazoa > Chordata > Actinopteri > Cypriniformes > Gobionidae > Pseudorasbora > Pseudorasbora parva. The sequence goes on from NC_090179.1 coordinate 40,457,509, forward strand.
ATGCAACACATGTAACAATACATACAATACCGATGTTTTTTTCTGTTTTTGTGATAGATAAACTTAAATTGCTTTCAAATATTATATATTTTTTTCTTTTTGATGACTGAGATATTTACTAGAAAATAATTATTATTTAAAAATTAATAATGTTATTTTTTTCAGTTCTGAGGAAAGATCAAGCTCCCCTGATCCAAGCGTTTGGTCTCTGAAAAGCGAGAAATCAATGAAAATGCCAATTGAGTTCAAAAATGTATTTGATCAAAGGTAAATCCAGTACATGCAACACATTTAACAATACATACAATACCTATGTTTTTTCTGTTATTGTGATAGATAAAACTTAAATTGCTTTCAAATATCATAAATATTTTCATTTTGATGACTGAGATATTTGCTAGAAAATAATTATTATTTTAAAATTGATTATGTTATATTTTTTCAGTTCTGAGGAAAGATCCAGTTCCCCTGATCCAAGCGTTTGGTCTCTGAAAAGTGACAAATCAATGAAAATGCCAATTGAGTTCAAAGATGGAAATTCTCTGTTTCACCAAAGGTAAATCTTACTTTTATGTTTGAACATGGTATCTGTGATAATGGTATCCATAGAGCATTACACAAACTTTTGTTTAAGTTTTTCCTAAATTCCTTACACACTAAAACTGTTTCTATGGATCTCAAACCACTACTTCAGTTTTCAAATTAGAGGCATATTTCAAAACTACATTATCTAAATCTACTTTATTCTTCAACTTTTTTCTTCTTCTCAGAACTGTACACAGAACTGTCTTTCATTACGCACAGGTTTAACCACATTCTCTTTTAGGAAAAATAGCACTAAATAGCATATGAAAATAACTGTAGCAGAACTTGTTTTGTGAAAATAAGGCCAAAGTTTGGTTTTGATGAAGAAAATGTGTTTGAGTGAAGCATAGCTTTTTATTATTTAGATTAGTGCACTTTAAGTGCACTAGTCTAAATGAGTTTAAATTTATAATTTTAAGAAAATATTTTTTTATGAAATACAAGTGATGGAGAGTATTTCAGAATTTATGTTGTCTTTTTCAGTTCTCTGGAGAAATCCCATTCACCTGATCCCAGTGTAATACAACTCCCAAATAATTTGAGAGATGAAACAAATCTTCCACACCACAGGTCTGGTTTCACAGCACATCAGTTCACCTGCTATGTTAAGCTAGAGAAGTGCACTTACTTTGCTTCATAGTTCAGAGAGGGGGATCTGAGGACTTACCATAATAATCGCAGTGAATAGGGATGAGTACAGATGATTTCCTGTTAACTCTTACCAGCTGCAGGGTTTCAGTAACAAGACAGCAGAGCATTTCTTACCTCCTCATTGATCAGTGATTAGTTGCCTTCATGTTTATCTATCTTCTCAGTTGATCTGTTTCAGAAACTGAAAAATAACACATACAGTGGCTTTACAAAAAGTATCTAATATAAGGGGCAAACAATTGTTCCCAACACTTTTAATAATTTTACTTCAATGAAAGGTTAGAATTTAGCTTTATAAAAGTATTTAGTCAGCCAACAATTGTGCAAGTTTTCCCACTTAAAAATATGAGAGAGGCCTGTCATTTTCATTATAGGTACACTTTAATTATGAGAGACAGAATGAGAATAAAATTCCAGAAATTCACATTGTATGATTTTTAAAGAATTTATTTGCAAATTATGGTGGAAAATAAGCATTTGGTCACCTACAAAAAAGCAAGATTTCTGGCTCTCACAGACCTGTAACTTCTTCTTTAAGAGGCTCCTCTGTCCTCCACTCGTTACCTGTAATAATGGGACCTGTTTGTACTCGTTCTCTGTATAATTGACACCTATCCACATCCTCAATCAGTCACAAAAGAACTGTCAAAGGACACCAGAAACAAAACTGTAGACCTGCACCAGGCTGAGAAGACTATCTGCAATAGGTGCTGCTTGGTGTGAAGAAAACAACAGTGGGAGCAATTAGAAAATGGAAGACACACAAGACCACTGATAATCGCCCTCGATCTGGGGCTCCACGCAAGATCTCACCCAGTGGAGTCAAAATGATTACAAGAACGCTAAGCAAAAATCCCAGAACCACACAGGGGGGACTGACCTACAGAGAGCTGGGACCAAAGTAACAAAGGCTACCATCAGTAACACACTACATCGCCAGGGACTCAAATCCTGCAGTGCCAGGCGTGTCCCCCTGCAGATGGGCCAGTACATGTCCAGGCCCATCTGAAGTCTGCTAGAGAGCATTTGGATGATCCAGAAGAGGATTGGAAGAATGTCATATGGTCAGATGAAACCAAAATAGAACTTTTTGGTAAAAACTCAACTTGTCGTGTTTGGAAGAGAAAGAATGCGGAGTTGCACCATACCTACTGTGAAGGATGGGGGTGGAAACATCATGCTTTGGGGCCGTGTTCTGCAAAGGGACCAGGACGACTGATCCATGTAAAGAATGAATAGGGCCATGTATCGTGAGATTTTGAGTTAACACCTCCTTCCAACAGCAAGGGCATTGAAGATGAAAAGTAACTGGGTCTTTCAGCATGACAATGATCCCAAACACACCTCCCGGGAAATGAAGGAGTGGATTCGGAAGAAGCATTTCAAGGTCCTGGAATGGCCTAGCCAGTCTCCAGATCTTAACCCCATAGAAAATCTTTGGAGGGTGTTGCCCAGCAACAGCTTCAAAACATCACTGCTCTAGAGGATATCCGCATGGAGTAATGGGCCAAACCACCAGTAACAGTGTGGAAAAACCTTGTGGCGACATACAGAAAACGTTTGACCTCTGTCATTGTCAAAAATTGGTACATAAAGTATTGAGATGAAATTTTGTTATTGACCAAATACTTATTTTCCACCATAATTTGCAAATAAATCCTTTAAAAATCTATGTGAAAAAACAATGTGATTTGGTGGATTTTTTTCTCTCATTCTGTCTCTCATAGTTGAAGTGTACCTGTGATGAAAATTACAGGCTTCTCTCATTTTTTTTAAGTGGAAGAACTTGAATAAATTTTGCCCCACTGTGTGTGTGTGTGTGTGTGTGTGTGTATGTATATATATATATATATATATATATATATATATATATATATATATATATATATATATATATATATATATATCAAAGGATTCAAAATGCAGATTTATTTTTTACAGTCATCTTTGATCATATTTAACAAGGGAAACACTTTTTTTCCACACCACTGTACACTCACCTAAAGGATTATTAGAAACACCATTTACTAATACTGTGTTTGACCCCCTTTCGCCTTCAGAACTGCCTTAATTCTCCCTGGCACTGATTCAACAAGGTGCTGAAAGCATTCTTTAGAAATGTTGGCCCATATTGATATGATAGCATCTTGCAGTTGATGGAGATTTGTGGGATGCACATCCAGGGCAACTTTGAATTCCACCACATCCCAATTGGGTTGAGATCTGGTGACTGTGGGGGTCATTTTAGTACAGTGAACTTATTGTCATGTTCAAGAAACCAATTTGAAATGATTCGAGCGTTGTGACATGGTGCATTATCCTGCTGGAAGTAGCCATCAGAGGATGGGTACATGGTGGTGATAAAGGGATGGAAATGGTCAGAAACAATGCTCAGGTAGGCCGTGGCATTTAAACGATGCCCACTTGGCACTAAGGGGCCTAAAGTGTGCCAAGAAAACATCCCCCACTCCATTACACCACCAGCCTGCTCAGTGGTAACATGGCATGATGGATCCATGTTCTCATTCTTTTTACGCCAAATTCTGACTCTACCATCTGAATGTCTCAACAGAAATCGAGACTCATCAGACCAGGCAACATTTTTCCAGTCTTTAACTGTCCAATTTCGGTGAACTTGTGCAAATTGTAGCCTCTTTTTCCTACTTGTAGTGGAGATGAGTGGTACCCGGTGGGGTCTTCTGCTGTTGTAGCCAATCCGCCTCAAGGTTGTATGTGTAGCAGCTTCACAAATGCTTTGCTGCATACCTCGGTTGTAACGAGTGGTTATTTCAGTCAAAGTTGCTCTTCTATCATCTTGAACCAGTCGGCCTTTTCTCCTCTGACCTCTAGCATCAACAAGGCATTTTTGCCCCCAGGACTGCCACATACTGGATGTTTTTCCCTTTTCACACCATTCTTTGTAAACCCTAGAAATGGTTGTATGTGAAAATCCCAGTAACTGAGCAGATTTTGAAATACTCAGACCGGCCTGTCTTGCACCAACAACCATACCACGCTCAAAATTGCTTAAATCACCTTTCTTTCCCATTCTGACATTCGGTTTGGAGTTCAGGAGATTCCTAATAATCCTTTAGGTGAGTGTAAGTGTCAGTAAAAACTAGATTTAAGTCTTTTAAATAGATTTGTGTAAGGAACAAACTAAAACTTAGTTTAATATTAATTTCCTGACAATAAATAAAAATCAATAAATAACTTAAATGAATATTATGAAAGTGTCAAGTTTCTACTTAACTATGTGCAGAACAAACTCTGAGAATGTTTCTGTGGTTTAATATTTGCTCATGAATATATATTTTTTATCTTTTCAGACATGATCTGCAAACACATGAACCAGAGATCCACAAAAGATTAAAATCTTACGTTAAAACAAAGTATGAGTATATTTTGGATGGACTGGGAAAGCAGGGAAAACCAACGCTTCTGACTGAGATCTACACAGAACTCTACATCATAGAGGGAGAAGCTGGAGAGATCCGTAATAAACACGAGTTTACTAGCATAGAAAAAGCATTTACTGCAGCAACAGCAACAATTGCAATCAAATGCAATGATATCTTTAGACCTTTACCTGGACAAGACAAACCCATCAGAACTGTGCTGACAAAGGGAGTCGCTGGCATTGGAAAAACAGTCTCTGTGCAGAAGTTCATCCTGGACTGGGCTGAAGAGAAAGAGAATCAGGACGTCCAGCTCATATTTCCACTTCCTTTCAGAGAGCTCAACTTGATGAAGGACAAAACACTCAGTCTTTCAGATCTTCTTCATGTCTTTTTCCCTGAAACAAAAGAAATGGAAATATCCAGTGACAAATATAAAGTGTTGTTCATCTTTGATGGTCTGGACGAGTGTCGTCTGTCTCTGGATTTTCAGAGCGATGTGAGGTTGTGTGATGTCAGTGAATCAGCCTCAGTGGACGTGCTGCTGACAAACCTCATTGCTGGGAATCTGCTTCCCTCTGCTCTCATCTGGATCACCTCCAGACCAGCAGCAGCTGATCTCGTCCCCTCTGAGTGTGTCCATCGAGTGACAGAGGTAAGAGGCTTCAATGAGCCACAGAAGGAGGAATACTTCAGGAAGAGAATCAGTGATCAGAGTCTGGCCGACAGGATCATCTCACACCTGAAGTCCTCAAGGAGCCTCTACATCATGTGCCACATCCCAGTGTTCTGCTGGATCTCAGCCACTGTTCTAGAGAAGATGTTGAGCGAAGCAGAGAGTGGAGAGATTCCCAAGACTCTCACTCAAATGTACACACACTTCCTGATAACACAGATTAGCATCAAACATGAGAAGGACTATGAGAAGAACGTGACAGATGAAGACATGATCCTTAAACTGGGGAAACTGGCTTTTCAGCAGCTTGTGAAAGGCAATGTGATCTTCTACGAGGAAGACCTGAGAGAGTGTGGCATTAATGTGACAGAAGCATCAGTGTACTCAGGATTGTGCACTCAGATCTTCAGAGAAGAGTTTGGCTGGTATCAGGGGAAAGTCTTCTGCTTTGTTCATCTGAGCATTCAGGAACATCTAGCGGCTCTATATGTGCACCTCTCCTTCCACAACAGCAACAAAAATTTGCTTGAAGCACATGAGTCTGAAACGCCTGTGACAATGCTGAGCTTACACAAATGTGCTGTCAAAAAAGCCATAGAGAGCAGGAATGGACATTTCGAACTTTTCCTTCGTTTCCTTATGGGACTTTCACTGGAGTCAAATCATAGACTACTAGAACGTTTTTTGGTGAAGACGACAATAAGCTCCCTGGAAAGAGAGAAAACGATTGAGTATCTCAAGCAAGAAACCAAAAACCAGTCTTGTCCAAACAATTGCCTCATTCTGTTCCACTGTTTAAATGAACTTAACGATCATTCTCTGATTAATGAAATCCAAAGCTACCTGAGCTGTGGAAAACAAAACAATCACATGTCTCCAAAGCACTTGCCAGCTTTGGTGTGTTTTTTAATGACATCAAATGAGAGGACTGAAGAGTTTACTCTTCAAAAATATGGCAGATCAGATGACAGCATAGAATGGCTGCATCCTGTGATTAAGTCATCCACAAAGGCCAGGTGAGAACTTTTTGGAACTTTAATAAATGTGTTCATGTACAAAATTGTTCACACACACACACACACACACACACACACACACACACACACACACACACTAATACAGTCTATTTTGTCAGGTTGAATGACTGTAATATCACAGATAAAGGTTGTGCACTGCTGACAACGGTTCTTACATCGCAATCCAATGTGAGAGAGCTTGATCTGAGCCACAACAACCTGCAGGACTCAGGAGTAGAAATACTCAGTGTCGGCGTGAATAGATCAACCCACGGAGCAGCACTGTATGCTTAGATTAATTTAAGGAAAATACTGGAATATTATTAGATTATGAATTATTCCATGTCTAACACATTTTAACTGTTTCTCATATCAGACTAAAGGAAATAGAAAAAAAGAAGCACAAGAGAGTTTTAGCACCAAAATGTGGTTCACATAGTCAGCACAAAAGCCTGCATGAACATGGAAACAAAGAAAGTTTGTTTCATTTGCATCACGGAACTGCTGGACTACAGGACACAGAGTGCAGCCTGGAATCTCTGAAGTAAGTTCTCCATGGCCGGTTCCATTAAATACTTAGACTAATCTTACAATTAAGCCAAATAATTACCGTTTCTTTAAGACTGATCATAACTTTTTAAAATCAGCTAAATGGAAACATAGCTTGGTCTAATTTGAATCTAAAAAGTAAGACTACTTAAATAGACTACTGCTATTTAAACACCGTGCAGTGTCAGTGTGTGAGTAGTTCGTCCGAATTTAATTCATACTACATAAAATCATACTATTTAGAACATAATTTTGTAATGGTTGTAAAGCAAGCTTCAAGTCAAAATATAATACTCACTATCCAGTATGTGATTTCTACTGCAGTTTATTAAACTGGCCCCACTGTTCCCTCTCGAAGCTCTGCGGAGGAGCTTTGTGTACGTCTATATTGAGTTGTCAAATATGTTTTTATGGAGTAGTGTTAGGGTGCTTTCACACCTGCCTCATTTAGTTCGGTTGAATCGTACTAGAGTTCGTTTCCCTCTTTGGTGCGGTTCGTTTGGTCAGGTCTGAAAGCAGCAATCGCACTCGGGTGCGCACCAAAAGCGGACCAAACAAGCGTACCGAGACCTCCTTGAAGAGGTGGTCGCGGTACGATTTCAAGCGAACTCTGGAGCTGTTTGTTTGTGGTGAGAACGTGATCCGACCTCGAACAGAACCAACTGCAAAAGTACTGATCATTTTTGGACTGAACCAGCTGCTGTAGTTAGCTGCGCTGACATTGTGTGCATGATATTATTACCTGATAGATCGTTGGCAATATTTTCGGAAGATGGAAGCATGTCGAGTTAATAATTAATGCACGCCTCCTCTTGAAGTGACGAGTGATGTGCGCTCGCCGTCTGCAGTGCATTAGAACGTTGTTTTCATGTCGCATCCGCGCTTCATTATAGAAATGTTTTGTTTGCATACTGTGGTAAATACACACTGTGTAGTAGATTATGGCCAGGGACAAAACTGGCCCGCGCAGTCGTCGCCATAGTGTTATTATAGTATGCTGGCTTTGCCTCTCCTGTTGGAATTTTCCCACACGTAAATTCTGACCAATCGAAAAGCAGTTTAGGAAATACGCCATGGCCAATGAGTGATGTGGATGTTGTCACGTGCCTGCGTTTTGGTTCGTTTCAACTGGGTCGGACCAAAGCAATCAGTGTGGTGTGAAAAGGAACCAAAAAATCTGAAAAATGCAACAATATATAATTGTTTGCCCTTGGTTCGGACCAAATTAACCGAACTAGAGATGTGAAAGCACCCTTAGTTAAATCTTCATTGTGCACACCAGTTTAATGCACATAACAAAAAATACAGCACAAGCCGTAATTTAGTATTTGTGAACAAATTACTTTTTCATTTAACTCATTGCAAGATGTATTACCTTTCATTTCAATAGTGTGAAGAACTGTGGAGTAACAGAAGCAGGCTGTGTTTCCCTGAGTTTAGCTCTGAGTTTAAACCCTTCTCATCTGAAAGTGCTGGACCTGAGCTGGAACAAAATCGGAGATTCTGGAGTGAAACATCTCTGTGCTGCTCTGGAGAAAGTTCAGTGTGCATTGGAAATACTAAAGTGAGTTAACTCTAAAGAGTTAATAACAGGTGTCATCCAAATAGTATTGTATGTAATGTCAATATAAAACATGCAAAAATATTAATTAAAAAAACAATTCTATTCTATACTTTCAGGTTGGACAAATGTGGAATGACAGAGAAAAGTTGCACTGCTCTGGCTTCAGCTCTCAGCTCAGAGACCTCCAGTCTGACACATCTGGATTTGAGTATTAATGATCTACAAGACTCAGGCGTGAAGAAGCTCTGTGTCGGACTGCACAATCCTCACTGTAAACTAGAGAAGCTGGGGTAAAGTCTGGAAAACCTTTACTTGTATTACTCTGGAAAACTTGGATTGAAAAACTATTGAATTGACTATGCATCTCTAAAACTAAAAAGTAATAAAACACTGACCTGTGCTTACAAATCCATTCTGCTTTCTTCAGGCTGTCCAACTGTAATGTTACACATGAAGGTGTGGCGTCACTGACAGAAGCTCTGAAATCAAATCCATCCCTGAAAGAGATCGATCTGCTTGAGAATGATCTGGAAGAGGCAGACTTGAATGTGCTATCCAAGATCCTGGAAAAGACAACATAAAAATAGAAGGAAAATAAACACCTACACTAACAAAAATCTTAAGGCTATAAAGATTAAGATAAAGACACCTTTAAAGCAAAATGTAAGTTGAATATGTAAAAAAAAAAAATGTAAAATGTAAAAAGTGGTTGTTTTGACCAGTTGTATTCATAATTATATTACATACAATTTGTTTAATAAACATATAAAATATGCCATTTACAATCTGTTTGTTAAATGATTTTATGATCTACATACAGAAGAACATAATTTACGGTCATACACAAGAAGCACCAAAAGTAGTAGTTCAAGAAACTGTGAAAATGAAAATAACTAATTTACATGTTTGAATGTGTTTTTTATGTGCTACTTCTAGCAATGAGAAAGAGATTAACAGATCTATGTGGCCCGCTCTCACTATATAGGGCTTTTCACACTTTAGTAACCCTGGGTCATTTCTAAACCCTGGGTAAACGGTATCCTGGGTTATCTTCACCTTTCACATCACTCATAATTCACCTGAACAATTGCTGCCTGCATGTGCTAAAGGAATTGTAATATACATTTTTTCCAGTTAACATTTGGACACAGCTTTGACAAACGCAGCACGCGATCCGCTTACACAAGGGCTTGCATTGTGCATTATATTATTATATATTCCAAAGGCTCCACTGTAATAGTTTATAACCACAAGTATTTTTTAACAATAAAAACAATCATACAAACTTCACCTTTTAACTTATCATATGTTAACGTTACAAACGAACGTGTGCGTTCATGTAAATTACATACATGAAAAACCAGCTGTTAACGCCTTTCTGAGGTGTTTCGCGCGCCGTGCAAGACTGAACGCTCTCATTGGCGACGACGATATGAATTATGAATGAAAATTAATTAAACAAAACATTGATGTGCAATAACTACATTTTAAATATAAAATACCTCATTTACAGTCAGAGGACGCAAAGCCATCAAGCGCTGAGTAAAAAGTTCCAGTGAAGAAGAGTTTTAAACGCCACGACGAAACAGCGCCCCTGAATGGTCACAGGATGAATTAGGTCACAATACTTACACAAGATTAAAGTAAAATACATTTAAAAAAAGGATCAAAACACACTGGCCCTCATTTATCAATCTTGCGTAGAAACGGGTGTATATGTTGGCGTAAGATTATGCTTACACTCCTCTCACCGCCTGATTTATGAAACTGTGCGCACCTCTGCAATTCAGGTGTACGCAATACTTGCCCTTGATAAATCCCGCGGCTGAAAACGATCGTCATTAGAATAACACGCCCTATATATTCAAGTTTCTGCCTCCCGCACGCCCTCATTTTACGTCATGGACAAACAGAAGACGGCAAAGAAACGAAACTTCTCCGACGTGAAGATCGGGCGCGCTCAATCATCTCTTTAGTCCACTTAGTCAGGGCACTGATTAGGGCATAAGTCAACGGGCTGACTCCCTGATCAGTGCTCTGACTACTGAACTATTGAGATGATTGAGACGCGCCCATCGAGACCATCACCAGGGAAGTGGAAAAAAACCCGAAATTGTTTTATTTGGGAGTTTAAAGAGTGGAATTAAAGGCGCTCACAAAAACAAAATATGGACCCAAATTACGAGTAGCTACTGTTAGTGTGGGGGTTGAGAAGCGCACTCCAGCAGTTTAAAGCTGTTTGGATGATAAATTACCATCAGTGGCGGCGCCAGGGGGGGGCTAGGTGGTGCTGCAGCTCCCCCTATATTAGTCATAGCACCTGCCCAGCACCCCCAAGAAATGTCTGTAATTTTTTATATTCATATTTTAAAGTCATGTTTGAATATTCTCTCATGTTTTTAAAATAGGAATTAAATAATAATTTAAAATTATATATTAGTCTTAAATACATGAGGCCCAAACAGGTGATCATCTTTGGCCAATGGGCTCGGCGCCCGCGAACCTCTGAGCTTGTTTTTGATAGCGAGTTTTAGCAAAGTAAAATAACGTTACACCAAATTGGATCGTTTTTTGCTCCCTAAACGTCCACGTTCTGAGTCATATCCTGAAACGAGAAACGAGACTGTGAAGGTGCAGACACAACACTCGTCATCACAGAGCCTCAAGAACAAGAAAATTCCTGGGATGAACTTAAAGACAGAGAATCGGCGGCGGCGGTTTTCATTGAGTATGCTAACGTTACAGTCAGTCAGTGTTGCCAACTCTCACGAGATAAATAATCAACTGCAGCTTCAAACACAAGCCCAATATTACTATATTATTATCATTATAATTTATGATCAACAATTTATCAATAAATGAGCCTGCTATTAAATTGAAACCTTTCAGAGTTTGAAAAGCAAAAACAGATGTGATATTACAAAATTATTCAAATTGCAATAAAGGCTGTGAACAGAAGAGGTTTGGAGATGGAAAAAGTGATGTGAAGGCTAATTATGGTAATTTTAGTCGGAGTTAGTGCACACATTAGCAGTGGTGAACATGCACACATTTTATTTTATTGTTTTATCATAGCCTGTAATAATAAATACATTGAGATTCTTCGGAATTAAAAAGTACATTATAAAAAAAATCTATTATTATCTTTTTTTTTTTAAATCGGTAAATTAGGTGCCTCTCCTCCGTTTCCTCCGTCTCTGTACATGTCTTCTTGTTGTATTGTTTGTAAAACAAAAAATGTATTCGTCTATTTACGTCTACGAACTATCATTACGTGCATTTATAATGTCCCAGTCTATGGTCACATCACATGCTGCACGTTGAACGCGATTTTTCTTCAATGAGGAGCGAGGCGGGATGTATGAGGACGAATTGCAGTATCGTTGCATTGAATGGCCATTAGCTGTGAGAAGACCGTGTCAGCAATGTACTGGGCAAAACAGCAACTATTAAGAAACAAAGTTGCTTGTCATATTTTCCTAACAAGCAAACACATTTTAAAAAATAAGCCCAAAAAAACGCAACCCACGACTCAAGATTTTTAACACGACTTGCCCAAAAAGAAGCCCAAAGTCGCGTAACACGCTGACTTGGCAACTATGGTTACGGTTTGAGCTGCAGGTGATATTAGCAACCATCCTCAAGAGAGCCCAGAATTATATTATATTTAATATAAATTATATTTAATATTAATTATATATATGTGTATATATATATATATATATATATGTGTATATGTATATATATATATATATCAGTGGCGGCTTGTCAATAGAGGGCGCTGGGGCGCCGCCCCCATCACAATTCCAGAAATATACATGTATACAAAAATTATATAAAAATGAAATAAAAATAAAATAGTTTACTCATATGATGTATGAGTGGGTAATTAAGAGCCTCAGCATTTAATAAAAAAAACTATTTTATATGTTTTTTAATGTTTCATGCGGTTTCATGGGCGAGGGACGCCGGACAAATGGATGTCTATCTCAGTCCATAAATCGTCGGGCAGCATGTGACCTGAAGCTGGTCTCTAATTGGTTTCTTAAAGATTCTCCTCCGGGCGCAGGTCGCTGCGTCCCTGGCGAATCAGAATTGCATACATGTTTTTTGATCCAATCTGATTGGTTCTCGTCAACTGTCATTCAATGTTACGCTCTTGGCCACTACTGCGAGAGAGCGTTGGTGACAACGTCACTCCGACCCCGCCCGCCTAAACATTCGTAGAGATGGCAGCAGTCAAACTAAATTTTGTGATTGATTTACAAAAAAATCCTTTCACAAGGCGTTCGCTGGAAGAAAAAATAAGAATTAAGGATCTCGGACCGGACCAGTCCGATTTACAAATTCAGCAGCAGTCCAGTGACAGAGGACGAAGCTACACTCGGAGCTTCACCTGCTCTCGTTATGAGAAAAGGAGGTGGCTGACTGGATGTGACGGTAGCATTGCCCTTTTTTGCTTTCACTGTCTCTTATTTCAAAGTGAGTGAGAGGTGTTTTTCGACCTTGAAAAGAATAAAAACTTTTCTCAGAAACACCATGACCCAGGAGAGGCTGAACGCACTTGCATTGCTCTCCATGGAAAAGAGACTTGTCACTGAGATGACTGACTTTAATCAGAGAGTAATTGAGAAATTTACTGGCCAGAAAGAAAGGAGAGCAAAATTTATGTTCAAGTAGTCAACATGCCAGTCTGTTGTTGCTACTTTTGTTTTTTCCTTTCCTTGTTCAATTATATATGGGAAATAAATATGTAAAAAGATAAAAAGTGCAGACACTGTTTTCTCTTTAATGCTTGAATTTAGTCAACATGCTTCTTGGTACTGCTTTGTATTTATTTTACTTATTTGATTTATAAATAAGTAAAATAATTTATAAGTAATTATACTTATATATACTTATATACTTATTATTATTATTATTATAATTTATAAGTAAATTATACTTAAATTAACATAATTATACTTAAATATACGCAATTATTCTTAAATATACGTAAATCCCCCCCCCCAAAAAAAACCCCGCGCCCCCCCAAAAAAATATATCACCAGCCGCCACTGATATATATATATATATATATATATATATATATGTGTGTATATATATATATATATATATATATATATATATATATATATATATATGTGTGTGTGTATATATATATATATATATATATATATATATATATATATATATATATATATATATATACACACACATATATATATATATACACATATATATATATATATATATATATATATATATATATATATATATATATATATATATATATATACATATACACATATATATATATATATATATATATATATATATGGCGGGTGTGTACGTATTAATTTAAACCAGGGTGGTCCAATGCGACTCCATAATGCCATAATGATGCCGCAAAATTCAAAGCACCTTCTCTTAACTGTTAAGCATCCCCATAGCACCTGCAACAGAAAATCTCTGGAGCCGCCACTGATTACCATCACTGCATTATTTTACAGCACGTTTTGAAACAATTAGCATTTAATTTCGTATCGCGGCACATGTATTGGGGTGTACAATAGTGATGGCGATGTGGAGTAAGATTCATTCACATTAATAATTACATGACAATTTGTAAGATTCTTCTTATTATTATTATGATTATTATTCTTAATGACGCTTGTTATTTAGAAGAAGAATGCCGTTTTTATTGATTTTATTATTATTTAAAAGAAGAAGGCCATTTTTTTTATTTTGTCAGTCTGAATTATTTTAGTCCCAGTGCTTGCGCAGCTGCTGGGCCAGGCGCGGGCCTGAAACGTCAGATAAAGCGCACAGGCTCGCGACTGGAGGAATACATATGCCTACAGATCAAACGCTTTGGTAAAGTCACACAAATTAAACATTGACGTTCATGTTGCACAAAAATAAACACTAAATGTTGTTGTTGTGGTTTTTAACAGTGGGTCATATAGCATATCTTGTCAGTGCGTTTTGTGGTGTTAGGAATTGTTTTTCTGCGCATTTTCACACTAACTCAAACGTGCGTACACCACCTCCTGAGCTGGCGTAGGATTTGAGCGTGCCGTACGCCAACGTCCATATTGATAAATCTCAAAGTCACCGTGGGTTTGGGTGTACGCAAGGTGTACGCTGGAAATTTGGTGTACGCACTTTTGATAAATGAGGGCCACTGTGACTACAGTTTTATATAAAGATCTACTTGATAAGTAGTCAGAGGCTTATCTCTTATCTAGATTTGTATGACGTGTGGCTGATAATCTTTGATTACATTATTTAAAATCTGTCTTGACTTTTGAGTCTTTTTTTTGTTTCATATAGAAAATGTTGTATGTTCACACAAGTAATATTTTAACATTCAAAATAGCCCCCCCAGATATACATTGTAACAATAAATAAGCTTTCAAATGAAGAAAGAACTGCTAAAAACATTTTTAAAAATCAAATAGGCCTACAACATCGGTAGAGGAACAAAATAGTTGAGTACCACATTCTCCAAAAGTAGCAACATTATTGCTTTAATGCTTTATAGCAGTGGTTCAATAAAACCTGGTAATGCGGTTCATATATATGCAGTATCTGCTCCATCTGTTGGGCTGATAAATCACAAACCTGTCAGTTTTAGAAGATTTAGCTCCGCCTTCACAGAGCAGGTAAGCATCAGTGAGAAAAAGGAAAACACCTTCATTCTGTTATTTCACAAGACGGCGAGTCCAGAGCACACATGGTAAGTACAACTGCACAGACTGAGAGAAGAATGTTTGATTGATTACATTAGGCAGGATTGATCATTTGGGTTAAAAAATAAAGACTAAAATACATTTGACAACTGTCTAATCTGAAGATTTTCAGTTATATTATTTGCAGGATGCATTGATTTCAAGTGTTATAAAAAGCACAAAATAAATGCTATGATTCCAACACAATCTAATTTTATTATCACCAAATGTGTATTTAAATTTAAATTTATGCATTTTGCATTTGGCAGACGCTTTTATCCAAAGCGACTTACATTGCATTTTAAGGTCCACATTTTACATTTTTGTCAATTATTGCTTTCCATGGGAATTGAACCCGAAGTGTTAATCAGTCAAACTGTCAAAGCCTTGCACAACCTAAAAGCATGTTAACTACATAACAACCAGGAATGAACATTCTACGGACACAACTCAAACCAGTCAAACCAGCTTCAGTTTTTTTGTCCTTTATTGTTTTTCTTCCTCATTCCTTCTTTCAGTCTTTCGATTTTATAGTCTTTGAGACAGTAAAACAATGTTTGTCTTTATTTGATGATGATGGACACAGACTTCAGCAGTTAGGAAGACACAAACACCATAATGAATGCTGAAGAAGATTATCACAACACTTATGATGGAGAGAAAAGGTGAGAGAAATGTTATTTATTTTTTTATTAATATGCTTAATTGACATTCAAATTCAAATTGTACATTACATCTTACTGGTTATAACCCAGCATAGCTAATAACATTTTACTACAAAAGACATTGACAATCTTAACATAATTTGAGTGAACACGATGTTGAATTGCTTTGAATATAAATATGACTGTGTTGTGACAGTGACAGTGATCAGCAGGAGAGATCACATTCACCTGTCCCCAGTGTTTTGTCCATGAAAAGTGACAAATCAGTGAAAATACCAATTCAGCTGAAAGCTGAAGATTCTCTGGTTAATCAAAGGTGAATTTGATTACACTTATGTTTGGATGTGGCTTTACTGTGCTGTGCTGCTTTTGATTCTGTAGTAGCAAGATGAAAAGAATGTTTTCTTTTGCAAATAACCTTAAATTGATCTTAATGATTTTTTTTATTACTTGTACATAACATTACAGTTTAGAAGGATATAGATTAATAAAACCAAATATTTTGTTGACAAGAACATAATCTTTAACATTTTATTTTTTTGAAAGGGTGTTGTTTTTCAGTTCTCTGGGGAGATCGGATTCACATGTCCCCAGTGTTTTGTCTCTGAAAAGTGACAAATCAATGAAAATACCAATTCAGTTCAAAAATGGAAACTCTCTGTATGATCAGAGGTAAATAGAACTATTTATGTGACATAGCTTTGATGTTTTTGGCAGTATATGAAATTCAAATGTTGTTTTCAAATGATACAGTATGGTCCTTGACAAATCTTGATGATATTGAATTTTACTTGGAAGCACAAGAATTTTGTTCAGTGGTGAGATTGATTATGTTGTATTTTTCAGTTCTGAGGAAAGATCACATTCACCTGATCCCAGTGTTTTGTCCCTGAAAAGTGACAAATCAATGAAAATACCAATTCAATTAAAACATGGAGATTCTTTATTTGACCAAAGGTAAATAAAACTATTTTTATGTGACCTAGTGTTAATGGTTTTGGCAATATTTTGAGATACACATTGTGTTTCAGTCCTGAGTAAAAAGATCATATTTACCTGTCCCCAGTGTTTTAATAAATATCAAACAGTATGGTCCTTGACAAATCTTGGTGATATTGACTTTTACTTGGAAGAACATACATTTTGTTCAGTGGTGAGATTGATTATGTTGTATTTTTCAGTTCAGAGGAAAGATCACATTCATCTGATCCCAGTGTTTTGTCCCTGAAAAGTGACAAATCGATGAAAATACCCATTCAGTTAAAAAATGGATATACTCCGTTTGACCAAAGGTAAATCTATGTATCTTTATGTTTGCGTGTGGTAAAGCTGTGATATATATATCACAGCTTTACCACACGCAAAGGTAAATAAAACTTTTTTTTTTTTAAGGTAAATAAAACTATTTTTATGCAACGTAGTGTTAACGGTTTTGGCAATATTTTGAGATTCACATTGTGTTTCAGTCCTGAGTAAAAAGATCATATTCACCTGTCCCCAGTGTTTTAATAAATATCAAACAGTATGGTCCTTGACAAATCTTGGTGATATTGACTTTTACTTGGAAGAACATACATTTTGTTCAGTGGTGAGATTGATTATGTTGTATTTTTTCAGTTCAGAGGAAAGATCACATTTATCTGATCCCAGTGTTTTGTCCCTGAAAAGTGACAAATCGATGAAAATACCCATTCAGTTAAAAAATGGATATACTCCGTTTGACCAAAGGTAAATCAATTTATCTTTATGTTTGCGTGTGGTAAAGCTGTGATATATATATATATATATATATATATATATATATATATATATATATATATATATATATATATATATATATATATATAACATTGTACATATATATAAAACATTTTTTTTTCAAATAACACTCATTCTAGTGACTGTCATTGGCAGATTTTTGTGAAACTGAGGTCAAAGCTCCAATAGAACAAAGTGTGTTTTTGAGGGAAGTTTTATGTTATTTAAATTTTTTTGAGAATGTTTATAGATTTGACCAAATATTTTTTGAAAGAAATGCATCTAAGCAATGTAGAGAAAACGTCTCGCTTACGTATGTAACCCTCGTTCCCTGAAGGAGGGAACGGAGATGTATGTCGGAACTGACCGACGAATTGGGATCTGACTTTAGAGACCAATCCTACTTGGAGTGTGTGAAAACGAGCCAATGAAATTTGGCATGCGGTCCACGCATTCCACGCCCCGCAGCGCAGGTATAAATAGGAAGTGGAATGGTAGATACGTGCTTTTTCCTGCTGAGGAGCCAACTAGAAGCACAGCACCTGGCGACGGGACGTACGTCTCCTTTCCCTCCTTCAGGGAACGAGGGTTACATGTGTAACCGAGGCGTTCCCTTTCAGTTGGTCACTTCGACGTACGTTGGAACTGACCGATGAATTGGAATCCCTACCAAAACGCCAGGAGGCTGGCCCTTCCAGCATCCTGCTTGAGCGCAATGTACCGTCTAGTATGGTAGGGAAGTCAGGGCTCCAAGCAGGGAGGTCAGTCACTGCTGTTTCTGCAAGACCCACTCAGTGTGACTATTAGATAACACTGGGAAAGTGTGCCTGTCTCAGGAGATAGTACGCTGCGGAGCCACGGCCTACGGAAGGCACGGTGGCGTTTTAGGTGTCGCCCAGCCCGCACCTCTACATATGTCTGTCAGCGAGGCGCCTTGAGCTAACGCCCTGGAGGAAGCCACACTCCTTGTGGAGTGTGCTCTCACCCCGAACGGGCAAGGCACGTCTTGGGACTGGTAAGCCAAGACTATAGCATCAACTATCCAGTGGGCTAACCCTTGGCTGGAGACAGCCTTTCTCTTCCGCTGACCTCAGTAACAGACGAAGAGTTGCTCTGAAGTCTGAAAGCTTTGAGTCCGGTCTACATAAGCGCGAAGAGCGCGACCCGGACATAAAGCTAGGGCTGGGTCTGCCTCCTCCGAAGGCAGCGCTTGCAGGTTCACTACCTGCTCCTGGAAGGGAGTGGAAGGAACCTTGGGCACGTATCCGGGCCGGGGAATCAGGACAACGTGAGAGTTACCGGGCCCGAATTCTAGGCACGATTTGTTGACCGAAAGTGCATGCAGGTCCCCTACACTCTTGATGGAGGCCAATGCTGTCAGGAGCACCGTCTTCATTGACAGAATTTGTTGCTCTACAGACTGCAAAGGCTCAAAAGGAGGGCTCTGAATTGCTCTGAGCACCAGAGCCAAGTCCCAAGAAGGTACCGAGTCTGGACAAGGAGGATTGTCTCCTCGCACCTCTGAAGAACCTGACGATTAGGTCTTGCTTTCCCAAGGACTTACCTTCAACTGCGTCGTGATACACCGCTATTGCTGCGACATACACTTTGAGGGTGGAGGGAGACAGCCTTCGCTCCAACCCATCTTGCACGAAGGAAAGCACAACACCAATCGAACACCTTCGGGGGTCTTCTCGGCAGGAAGAACACCACTCAACGAATAGGTTCCACTTCAGAGTGTAGAGGCACCTCGTAGAGGGGGCTCTAGCTGAAGAGATGGTGTCTACCACTGCCTGTGTTAGCCCACCTAGAACCTCTGCGTCCCATCCAGGGACCAGACATGGAGATTCCAGAGGTCTGGACGCGGGTGCCATAGAGTGCCCTGTCCCTGAGAAAGAAGGTTCTTCCTCAGGGGAATCGGCCAAGGAGGGGCTGTCGTGAGGAGAGTTAGTTCCAAGAACCAGGTCCGGTTGGGCCAGTAGGGCGCAATTAACAAGACCTACTCCTCGTCCTCCCTGACCTTGCACAGTGTCTGTGCAATAAGGCTCACTGGGGGAAATGCATATTTGCGTAGGTCCCGGGGCCAGCAGTGTGCCAGTCCATCTGTGCCGAGTGTACCCCTGGTCAGGGAATAGTACCACTGCCAATGGGTCGAGTCCGGAGAGGCAAACAGGTCTGCCTGTGCGGCTCCGAAAAGGTCCCATATCCGCTGGACCACCTGGGGGTGGATTCGGCACTCTCCCGGAGGTGTCGGCTGACGAGAGAGCTCGTCGGCTGTCCGGTTGAACGCACCTGGGATGTGAATGGCCCGAAGTGACCTCAACAGCTTCTGACTCCACAGGAGGAGGTGGTGGGCGAGTTGGAGCATACAACGGGAGGGTAGACCACCCTGACGGTTGATGTACGCAATGGCCGTGGTGCTGTCCGTACGGACCAGTACATGCTTGCCACCTAGCGGCCCCTTGAGGCGGCGCAGTGCCAAGTGTAGTGCCACTCGAGGCAATTGATATGCCAATGCAATTGAGGCCCTGTCCACAGACCTGCAACTGCATGCCCGTTGAATGTGGCCCCCCTAGCCCGTGGCAGAGGCCTCCGTGAATAGCACAGCATGCCTGGACACTTGTTCTAAGGGAACCCCGGCCTGGAGAAACGAAGCATTGGACCATGGTCTAATGGTTTGGCTGCAGTAAGGAGTCACTGGGACCCGGTACCGGCCCTTCCGCCACGCCCACCTCGGGGCTCGGCCATGGAGCCAGCGTTGAAGCGGTCTCATATGAAGCAATCCGAGCGGCAGTACCGCGGCTGCAGATGCCATATGCCCCAAGAGCCTCTGAAAAAGTTTTAGTGGGACCGCTGTCCTGCTCTAGAATGAATTCAAGCAGTTCAACACTGTCTGGACTCGCTCCTCTGTGAGGCGCGCAGTCCAATTGACCAAATCCAGCTCCATACCGAGGTAAGAGATCCTCTGTGTGGGACAGAGTTTGCTCTTTTTCGGTTGACCCGAAGGCCCAACAGGCTGAGATGAATGAGCACCATGTCCCTGTGTTCGCACAACTGTTCCCAAGACTGGGTGAGTATGAGCCAGTCGTCAAGATAGTTGAGGATGCGAAAGCCGATTTCACTGAGCGGAACAATGGTTCCCTCCGCGACCATCGTGAAGTCGCGAGGCATCAGGGACAGCCCGAAGGGCAGGACTTTGTACTGGTATGCCCTCCTCTCGAATGCAAAGCATAGGAACGGTCTGTGTTGAAGAAGGATAGAGACATGAAAGTACGCGTCCTTCAAGTCGATCGCTGCAAACCAATCCTGGGGACAGATGCATTCGAAAATGCGTTCTGCGTTTACATCTGGAATGGGAGCTTGTGCAGGGCCCGATTCAGGACGCGCAGGTCCAAGATTGGTCGTAGCTCACCCCCCTTTTTGGGTACAATGAAGTAGGGGCTGTAGAACCCCGTCTTCATATCAGCTGGAGGAACCGGCTCGACCGCGTCCTTTGCCAGTAGGACCTTGATCTCTGACCTCAAGACATGAGCATCGCTGCTTTGCACGGAGGTGAAGAGGATGCCCTTGTACTTGGGTGGCTGGTGAGCGAACTGAATCGCATAACCCAGTCTGATGGTACGGATGAGCCAGCGATACGGTCTGGGGAGCCGTAGCAAGGCCCCCAGAGACCGAACAAGCGGGACCAACGGCATCACAGACGTACCCGGGGTGGGGCAGCGAGGTGGAGTGCTCTGGCCCGACTCAGGAGGCCTGGAGGCGGCCCGGAGTGTTGCGTGAGCACTCCTGGTTTGGACAGAGTGTGGGTGAGAAGGCCCGGGGGCGTCCTCGAAGCACACTCTGCTGCCCACTGCCCGGAGGCAGGGAGGTGGAGCACTCAGACCCAACTCGGGAGGCCCGAAGGCGGCCTGGAGTGTTGTCTGAGTACTCCCGGGTGGGGCAGAGTGTGGGTGAGAAGGCCCGGAGGCGTCCTCGGAGCCCACACTGCTGCCCCCTGGCAAAGGTAGGGGAGGAAAGGAGTGACAAGGCCCGGAGGCGTCGCACACTGCCAACCTGACCCTCTAGGGGCCCATAGAGGAAACTGCTCTTATTGAAAATGTGGGTGTCGCTGGACTCCGGAGAGCCATTGGCAGAACCGTTAAACCAGTCAGGGCCCCCCCAGGTCCTCCTCTGGGTTGGCGGGGGTGCCAACATCATTACCCCCAGAGCAGCTCCTGTTCTCCCTGGCCTGCCCGTCTCAGGGCCGTGTCCCCTTGTGCTTGCCTGCCAGTTAGCGGGACCCTGGAGGGGTTGGGCACCTCCCTCGCGTCCAGCACCCTTCTTCTCCTGGTGGAGGCTGCTGCTTGGCTTTAGCAGGGTCTCAACCGCGCATCTAGAGCGCCCTGACAACCACCGCTGTCAGCCAGTTGAGCTGAGCGCTCAAGCCTTTACGAGAAGGATGAGACAAACAATGCGCCAACGTGACCACGTTCTCCTGAGAGAATATGAATCACCCACGAACGCAGTCTCACATGTCTACATGCGAGAGCGATCTTGGCCGTCAAACGAGGACAGGAAACAATTGCATCCAGGGATGCACGATTTGAAAGACGTCTTGAAAAAGACACAGAGTCAAACCGTGTTGCTCTTTTAGAATGGAAAACTGCTCTTTTAGCGTGCTGAAGCACTCAGGGAGATGACCACGGCTTCACACAGTCCGATGGTGCAAGCCTGTGCGAGCTCTCAGAAAGGTAAATGCCCAGCGAACCAACAAGCTCTTTTATGATTGAAAGAAGCGATCACTCGCTGAAACGCGCCGTCACACCCGCACTGGTAGCAGTTCCGGTTTCTCTCACGAGACTCAGTTTAACAACACTCTTCGTAGAAACAGCACAATGCATTGTTCGGCTCCGAAGTAGAAAGCACTGATCTACCATTCCACTTCCTATTTATACCCACACTGTGGGGCGGAGCGTGGAATGCATGGATCGCATGCCAAATTTCATTGCCTCATTTTTACACACTCGAAGTAAGATTGTTCTCTAAAGTCAGATCCCAATTCGTCGGTTGGTTCCGACGTACGTCGAAGTGACCGACTGAAAGGGAACTCAAATCAATATTAATTAAATTTCTATTGTTTTTTTTTCCAGTTCCCTAGAGTCATCAAATCTACCTGATCCCAGAACAATACAAATTAAAGATAAATCAAATATACTGCACCAGAGGTAACTTTCATTCTGATCACCTGTTAATTGTTTAATGTTCACACTAGAAAGGTGCACTTCCTGCTTCTCAGGTCAGAGCGGGTGAACGGGGGTCTGATGACTCCCCATATTAATTCATACAGTAAGGGATGAGTAGAGTATTTGCTGTTGCTAACTCTCTCTAGATGCAGGGATATTCTGAATTACCTGCAGCTGCAGATTTTCAGGAATGAACTACCTAATTATATTGGCCACAAACATTTATATTACAAAAATTACAAAAAAGGAAACCACATAAGAGAACATAAGATATTTATCTTTTAAAAATGAATTGATGTTGTCTGAATATAATGAAAGTAATAATAATGAAGCGCTAAAGTTTTATGATTTGTGACTGAAAAGATCATATTTTTACAGATGTAATGCACAAAATCCTGAACCAGAGATCCACCAAAGATTAAAATCTTGCTTGAAAAATAAGCACCAGTATATTTTCGAAGGACTTGCAAAGCAGGGAAACCCAACACTCCTGAATGAGATCTACACAGAGCTCTACATCACAGAGGGTGGAAATGGAGAGATCAATAATGTACATGAAATTAAAAGGATAGAAAAATCATTGAAGATAGCAGAAGGAGCAATGATACCAATCAAATGCGATGACATCTTTAGACCTTTACCTGGACAAGACAAACCCATCAGAACTGTGCTGACAAAGGGAGTCGCTGGCATTGGAAAAACAGTCTGTGCAGAAGTTCATCCTGGACTGGGCTGAAGAGAAAGAGAATCAGGACGTCCAGCTCATATTTCCACTTCCTTTCAGGGAGCTCAACTTGATGAAGGACAAAACACTCAGTCTTTCAGATCTTCTTCATGACTTTTTCCCTGAAACAAAAGAGATGGAAATATCCAAATATAAAGTGTTGTTCGTCTTTGATGGTCTGGACGAGTGTCGTCTGTCTCTGGATTTTCAGAGCGATGTGAGGTTGTGTGATGTCAGTGAATCAGCCTCAGTGGACGTGCTGCTGACAAACCTCATTGCTGGGAATCTGCTTCCCTCTGCTCTCATCTGGATCACCTCCAGACCAGCAGCAGCTGATCTCGTCCCCTCTGAGTGTGTCCATCGAGTGACAGAGGTAAGAGGCTTCAATGAGCCACAGAAGGAGGAATACTTCAGGAAGAGAATCAGTGATCAGAGTCTGGCCGACAGGATCATCTCACACCTGAAGTCCTCAAGGAGCCTCTACATCATGTGCCACATCCCAGTGTTCTGCTGGATCTCAGCCACTGTTCTAGAGAAGATGTTGAGCGAAGCAGAGAGTGGAGAGATTCCCAAGACTCTCACTCAAATGTACACACACTTCCTGATGGCACAGATTAGTGTGAAAAACACAAAGTATACTGAGAAGAAGGACAAAGAAAAAGAGATGATTTTCAAACTGGGGAAACTGGCCTACGAGCAACTGGAAAGAGGCAATGTGATCTTCTACGAGGAAGACCTGAGAGAGTGTGGCATTGATGTGACAGAAGCATCAGTGTACTCAGGATTGTGCACTCAGATCTTCAGAGAAGAGTTTGGCTGGTATCAGGGGAAAGTCTTCTGCTTTGTTCATCTAAGCATTCAGGAACATCTAGCGGCTCTATATGTGCACCTCTCCTTCCACAACAATGGCAAAAACGTGCTTGTAAAAGATGATGCAAAGGAATCCAAAACTGACCTGACAGTGCCAATCTTACTCAAATGTGCCGTTGATAAAACTTTAGAAAGTAAGAATGGACATCTCGATCTCTTTCTTCGCTTTCTCATGGGACTTTCAATGGAGTCAAATCAGGGCCTACTACGTTTTTTTAAGAAAAGAACAATTATCCCCCAGGACGCAGTGAAAACTATGGAGTATCTCAAAGAAAAGATAAAAGTCCGCTGTCCAGAAACGGCTTTACTCATGCTTCACTGTCTAAATGAACTAAATGATCATTCTCTAAAAGATGAAATCCTAAAGTACATAACCTCTGGAAAAGTTAAAGACATCCAGTCCTCAGAACTTGGTTATGCTCTAATGTTCATTTTAATGACATCAGATCAGAAGTTTGATGAGTTTGAACTACATAAATATGGTCGATCAGACACATTCCTTACCTGGCTAAATCCTGTTCTAAGGCTGTCTACAAAGGCATGGTGAGTATTTTTGTGATTTACTTTGTGTGAGTACAAATTGTTAATATATAATGAAAGAGCAAATACTTTTTTTGACCATCTTTCTTACTCTTCTAGGTTGCAAGATTGTAACATCACAGAAAGAGGCTGTTTAAAGCTGTCTACACTTCTTTCATCACCATCCAATGTGAGAGAGCTGGATGTGAGCCATAACAACCTGCAGGATTCAGGAGTAGAAATACTCAGTGTTGGAGTAAAGAAATCACACTACGCACAACAGATGTATGTTTCTATAGAGTAAAGTTGAATATTACAGCATTAGATTACTTATTCACTATTTAGATACATAGATATTTAATGAAATCATTATGTCACTTCAGGATTGAGGAATGGTTCAGCATTAGGCCAAATGATCCAAACAATCAGCTTTTGTATGACGCTTTCATATGGCTCACTGCTGGACTACAGGACAGAGGGTGCAGACTGGAATCTTTAAGGTTGAATCTCTTAAAACGACATTAATGAGCCCTCATCACACAAATTGTGCTACCTTGATTGAGACAACATATGTATATTCTCTTCTATTTAGTCTGAAGAACTGTGGAGTAACAGAAGCAGGCTGTGTTTCCCTGAGCTCAGCTCTGAGTTTAAACCCTTCTCATCTGAAAGTGCTGGACCTGAGCTGGAACAAAATCGGAGATTCTGGAGTGAAACATCTCTGTGCTGCTCTGGAGAGAGTTCAATGTGCATTGGAAATACTGAAGTGAGTTATTGCATAACATAAGCACTTATACTAAATTGTGAAATGATTTGTAGTTAATAATGACTAAAGGAGCATTTTAATTGCTTTATTAACAGGTTAAATGACTGTAATATAACATACAAAAGTTGTGCAGCACTGGCTTCAATACTAGAAACAGATTCAAACCTGAAAGAACTCTCTCTGAGCAAGAATGAGCTCCAGGACTCGGGTGTGAAGCTGTTCTCTGCTGGACTGCGTCATCCTCACTGTAAACTGGAGATCCTGAGGTAAGATGATTCTGAATACTTAAAGATTCCCCATCAAAAAATATTACTCCATGGGCTATTTGTGATTTGTTTATAAATTACAGCTTATGATTAAGGCCAAACTAACAGGGACATAAACATCACATTGGGGAGCAATATAGGGATTATTGCATTATCCTCCTCCAACATTCAGATCATGAAATATGGGGTTTTAATGGCTAATTCTTTAACTATTACCCTCAATCCTAAACCAATGTTTACATTTCAGAAGTTATTAATAATAACTCCTAATGCTAAGCCTAACATTATAGCACTAAATTATTTTAACTCTTGTAAAACTACAAAGACTTGGCAAATATAACCACAATTAACAATGAATAACTGGTAAAGACTGTAAGAGAACAACACGTTCTCACAACCAACTTGTCACATATTGACACATAATGTTTTAATTGCTGAAATAATTGCTCCGGGAGCACTCTACTCAGTCATATCTCATTCAAAAGATACACCTGACTCTTTAGCATGATGCGATTGGTTACGAGACACACAAGAGCCAATGCCATTTTACAATCAAAGCTGACGTAATGACGCAAATGTTCAGGAGCCATACGACAGCCAATGCACTTTCACTATCAAAGCTGATGTAACATTTCTTCAGGCGGTATTATGTGGCTCTGAAGGGAACTGACCAAGTTGGGTGTGAAACCGTATTGAAGAGAAACGTACCTCTTTGTGAACCACATCCCACTGAGGTCAGAACGATTGAACTGTTATTGTTAAAGGCACTTAACAATTAACAACATTTAACAACACAGCACAACTTATTACATAAATGCTTTCACTTTCCGTTAAAAAGTGCGACTAAATTTACAGTTTACAGCCCTGAGGACACTTTCCTATATCACTGTATCAATCAAATAAGGTATGAATGTTTGTACTTTTTTTCCGATAGGCTTTCATGTTGCAAACTTAAATCAGAAGGCTTTGGATCTCTTACCTCAGCTCTGAGGTCAAATACTCAGCTGAGAGAGCTGGACCTGGGCAACAACAGCCCTGGAGATCAGGGAGTGGAGCTGCTGTCGGCTGTTCTCCATGATCCAAACTGCAGACTGAAAACACTGAGGTTAATACATCAAAATAAGAGAACACATTTATATTTGATGAAGTAAGAACAGTGTATGTTATAATGCATTCCTTTTTTAGGTTGGACAAATGTGGAATGACAGAGAAAAGTTGCACTGTTCTGGCTTCAGCTCTCAGCTCAGAGACCTCCAGTCTGACACATCTGGATCTGAGTATTAATGATCTACAAGACTCAGGCGTGAAGAAGCTCTGTGTCGGACTGCACAATCCTCACTGTAAACTAGAGAAGCTGGGGTAAAGTCTGGGGAAAAAAACTTATGTAGTGCAATCTTAGATACAAAGCCATTCAAAACAGAATATCTGTGTTTATAAGACCTGTACTTACAAATCCATTCTGCTTTTCTTCAGGTTGTCCAACTGTAATGTTACACATGAAGGTGTGGTGTCACTGACAGAAGCTCTGAAATCAAATCCATCCCACCTGAAAGAGATCCGTCTGCTTGAGAAGGATCTAGAAGAGTCAGACTTGAATGTGTTTTCCACACATATAGTCATCATAAAAACACCAATCCTTACAATAACTCTATAAATGAACACTTAAGCTTTGAACAGTAACACACAATTGAGTAGTAGTAGTAACACACAATTGTAAAAATAGATTAAATGCTCTATATGTTGAAAAAGAAGTTTGGTTTGTTGTGGTTCTTAAACAACACACACTTTATGGTGGATTATACTCACGAACCACCCACCCCACCACCCCCATGATCCTACCCAAGAGCGTGTCATATACATGTCATAAAGTGTGTATCATAAGCACGCGAAAAACTGCGTAGCAAGTTAAAAAAAAACGAATTGAAACTCATTTTGACGTATACATTCCACGGGATTGCACACTAGTACTATACGCATTACCATGTGATCGAGTTGGACATTACTGAGCTAGGCTACGGGTTAAAAAAAAAGGATAGCATATTAAAAAGGTACAATTGCAGTTCAACGTGTTGGGAAATCGGGCATTTTGTCCTGCGTCATCTTTATTTCAAACGACCCGACCGACCGCGACCTGAATATCAAATTATTATAATATATTTTGTAATAATATTTTTGGATGACTCGTAATTGCGCTCGTTTTGGATCAACCTGCGCATCACTGGTAGAAACCCTGGAGTATATTAAAATGATTGTGCAAATTTTCTGGTTTAAATATTCTTTTAAGTATTGAGATTAGTGTAAAATCAATAAATAAGAAAGACAAAAGATAATAGGGGTTGGGGTTCAAATAATGGTGAAATTTGTGATAATATAATCTACTTACAGAGATTTATACATGATTTAGTTTCCAGGTAGACTGTGAATACTAAATGTATTACATTGAGAAGCTGATTTCCAGTTTTGTGTGGTGTTAGCAGTAGGCAGTTAGTGTGACTGGAGTAACGCCTGAGATTGAAGGCTATCCATAGTTTTCACGTGTCTGTCACACGCTCATAGGAACGCACACCTGGAGGGCAAAACACTGCTCTCCTCCATTGCCCGCCAGTCATTTTTACCAGGTTTGTAGTCAGTATTAATGCACTATGCCAGTGATATTAAAATACCAAATTCAATATTCACCTTATTGATGTTGCACACTTTTTACAGGAAAGTAAATGAACACAGAATATTAGTGCAACACGAGGTTTCTCGCTAGGTGTTTTCCCCATCAAAACCCATCATAAAGAAAACGTTGGGTTCATATTCAAGGTTTCATCTACTCACCTGTATATAGTATGTATCATCAAAAAGGTGTAAACTGAATTTGATCTTTTAATATCACTGCTTTAGTACATTACGGCACTTTAATGGTTTAAAGGAAGTCATCAGTTCACTCTCCGTCTGTTTGATCAGCTCTATAATGGTTTTACTGCATAATTAATCTGTTTAAAATCAAGTGGTGTAACAACTCTATTTAAAATAAAACCAATACAAACCTTAGTGAACATGACAGCCTAATGCTGTCAAACAGCATTAGGCTGAGCTCTGGCTGGACCTTGGCTAACCAGAAGACTAAAAAGCTAATTGTATCTGCTTGGCTGAGTCGTGGCTTGAGTTTGGTCTGCCAGAATAAGAAAATACTTGGCTGAGATCTGGTTAGATTTTGGTTAGCCAAAGAGTAAATAAAAGATCTCTGGCATGAATGTGTAAAACAGCTGTGAAGATGTGGTGTTAATTGGTTCATATTTTCATTATATTATCATTATAAGGATCGTTTTGTCAAAAATTATTACAAATTATTTTACTTCCTGCTTTACTTCCTGCTTTACTTCCGGCTTTACTTCCTGCTCTCTACTGCCCATACTCCGGTCCCAAGATGTCAGCGCCATGCGGGGCATCTGAAAGCTTCAACTCTGGTTAGCGGAAACGGATGAAGTCGCGCTGTCCATATTTTTTTCGGTCTATGGTTAAGACTGTAACTTTGGTTCCCTGAAGTGGGAACAAGACGTTGCATCATCCTGCCATACTTTGGGCGTGCCTGTGATCAACTTGCTTCGACCTATCAAAAGCTGACTATGTTTGGTCTGGATGCACTTTGTAGCTTTCTGCCATGATGTCACCAGCCTATATGCCATTGGATTGATTTTACAAGTGCTTCACGACGCAATTACGCAGAGTGTTCCCACAGCGTCAATCTCGACGTAACATCTTGTTCCCTCTTCAGGGAACCAAGGTTACAATTGTAAAGGAGGCGTTTTGTAATCACTATTACAGTAAATATTTGAACCAAATGAAGAAACATGCAGATTCTTTTGTTCAATCATGTACTATAATAACTTGCTATTTATAAGTGCAGAAATATTTTAAGGGTTATTGACCCTACTATAAATGGAGACAGTGGCATGTCTGGCGTGTATGTGCCAAACACAGAATTTTCCTGTGGGGATCTACACAGGCAGGTACACAACACAGCTGCATCACATTCACTCAATACCTGGGATCACATGCAGTTTATAAAGGTCACCTGCCCAAAAGTCCCACATAAACCAACTGCCACTATGATGTTGGAACCTGGAGGCTTAGATCTCGCCGCAGGTTTGCTTTTGTCCCCGTCATTACTTAGTGTTACCAATGGTGTGACATATGTTCCTGTAGTTAATGTCGGAGCCACTCGTGCTACAGTTCACTCAAAGCAGGTGCTGGGGATGTTACACTCAGTAGTTGACATTCAGGCAGAGCAGCTGAGGTTTGATGGGGAAAATGGTGAGGTGGCTGTAGTAAGTCACATACTGCTGAGGGGCCACCTGCCTCCATCTCAGAAGTCCTTGCCACTTTACACTGGCCAGAGCTTTCACCTGGAGAGGAGAGCCATGCAAAACAGCTGTTAGAGAAGTATAGTGATGTCTTTGCTAAATATGATGGAGATCTGGGTTGCACTGATGAAATTGTACATGAGACACCTCTTTTAGATGACGCACCAGTCCGACAAAGATATAGGCAAATACCCCCTACACAGTGGCAGGCTGTGAAAGACCATATTAAACAGCTTATGGATAGCAAAGTGATCAGGGAGAGTAGCAGCCCTTACACTCACCCATTGTCCTGGTGCAAAAGAAAACTGGAGAGCTACGGATATGTGTTGATTACCGCCAACTTAACGTCAAGACAAGAAAGGATGCCTACCCATTACCTTGTACTGAGGGGTCTATGGACGCCTTGTCAGGCGCTCAGTGGTTTTCAACTCTGGACTTGGCTAGTGGCTATAATCAAGTTGCTGTTGCTGAGAGAAATAAGCCAAAGACTGCATTCTGTACTCCATTTGGCCTTTTTGAATTTGAAAGGATGCCATTTGGGCTATGCAATGCTCCCAGAACTTTTCAGAGGCTCATGGAGCGAATATTTGGTGATCAGAGCTTTCATTCAGTTCTTTTATATCTGGATGATGTCATCATTTTTTCTTCATCTGTGGCCCAGCACTTGCAGAGATTGGAGATGGTCCTTAGCCGGCTCCAACAGTAAGGGCTTAAGGCAAAGCTGAGTAAGGAGGGAGGTGCAGTACTTGGGACATCGTGTGTCCAAAGAAGGTGTGGCCACTGATCCAGAAAAGGTATCTGCTGTGAGTTATTGGAGGAGACCTTGTGATGTGACTGAAGTCCGATCATTCCTTGGATTTTGCAGCTATTATCGCCGTTTCGTCAAGGGGTTTGCTCAGTTAGCAGCTCCACTTCACCAACTAGTGGCGGACGTGATTCAAGCTGCAAAGATGAGTAGAACCAGGCCAGCTGCAGTCTTACCCAGTATGTGGACTGAACAATGTGAGAGACGTTTCAATGAGTTG
The DNA here is from genome assembly GCF_024679245.1 of Pseudorasbora parva. Taxonomy (NCBI): domain Eukaryota; kingdom Metazoa; phylum Chordata; class Actinopteri; order Cypriniformes; family Gobionidae; genus Pseudorasbora; species Pseudorasbora parva. Next base: position 40,488,849 of record NC_090179.1, read on the forward strand.
AAGAGGATGTTGACAAGTGCTCCCATTTTAGCTTTTGCGGATTTCACCAAGCCTTTTGTCTTAGAGATAGATGCTAGTCATCAAGGACTAGGTGCAGTCCTGTCCCAGGAGAAGGAGGGAAAGTTGAGACCAGTGTCATATGACCAGTTGCTCATTGCGTGGTTAGGAGCGTAACATGGAAAATTACAGCTCCATGAAGCTGGAGCTCTTAGCATTAAAACGGGCAGTCTCAGAAAAATTCTGAGAGTATTTACTTGGCAGTAAATGTGCCGTTTATTCTGATAATAACCCTTTGAGTCACTTTCAGACCCTGAAGCTGGGGGCCACTGAATAAAGATGGGTTGCCCAGTTGGCAGCCTTTGACATCACTGTACTCTACCGACCAGGTAAAAATAATGCCAATGCTGACTCTCTCTCGCGTCAATATAGCACTCAAGAGGAGACCACAGTCCTGGAGACTGACCAGCTAAGAGAATCTTTTCAGCCGCTCATTCCTGACAGAGTTGAGGGAGCCATGTCTTATCAATTTGGAGTCCTTCCAAGTCGATCTATATGCTGAACTAGCAATGCTGCAAAGGGCGGACCCTGTTTTGAAAGACTTTCTATCTTTTTGGAGACTAGGAAGGCCTCCCAGCAAGGAACAGGGGGCTAAACTTACCAAGGGTGCACAGCATCTCCTCTGCCAGTGGGATCATATCCTGGAGAAGGACGGACGGCTTTATACCCAGTTACTCCTGCCCCAGTGCCTCCAATAGGAGCTTCTTTGGGGTCTCCATGACCAACATGGACATCAGGGAGTACAGCGGACTACTGACATGGTGAGGCAGCGGTCTTACTGGCCAGGGATGGGAGCAGAAATTGAGAAGTACAGTCAGAACTGCCAACACTGTGTGCTGTCTAAAGCCATCCAGCCCAGAGTAAAGACTTACCAGGGGGTCCTGCTAGCCAGTCAGCCATTGGAGGTACTTGCTATAGACTTTACCCCGCTTGAGTCTGCAGCAGATGGCAGGGAAAATGTCCTAGTCATGACAGATGTTTTCTCAAAGTACACACAGGCAATCCCAACTAAAGACCAAAGTGCCAGTACAGTGGCGAAGGTCCTAGTGGACTGTTGGTTCCATCGCTTTGGAGTGCCTCAACGGATACATTCCGAGCAAGGGAGAAACTTTGAGAGTGCACTCATCGCACAGTTGTGTCAGCTATATGGGATTGAAAAGTCTAGAACAACAGCATACCATCCCCAAGGGAATGGCCAATGCGAGAGGTTTAACCGGACCCTTCATGACCTCCTCCTATCACTCACCACGGAAAAGAAAAGGGCGTGGCCAAAGTACATTTCCCAGTTGGTGTGGGCATACAACACCTCTACCCACCACTCTACTGGTCATTCCCCTTATTCATTGATGTTTGGCGTTTTACCACGACTCCCTATGGATTTCCTCTTGGGGGCTACTGACTTCGAGGAAAATTCTGTTGGGATGAATGGGTTTTACAGCATCAGGAACGGCTACAGGTAACTCATGAACTGGCCCGCAAGAACATGGAAGAGGCAGCAGAGTACCGGCAGCGAAACAATAATCAACAGGTGTGGGATAAGGGCCAACTGGTCTACTTAAAAGATCACCGTTGCCAAGGTCGCCGCAAGATTCAGGATTTATGGTCACCAGCACTGTACAAAGTTGTCAGGGCACCGACCCACCCTGGTGGGCCCTACACATTAACATTGGCTGATGGAACTGGTAATGTCCGGCAAGTTCACAGAACAGAGATCAGAGCATCACAGCTAGAGACCATACCATCAGTACCAAAGGTCCCTTGGCCATTTATAAGATCTACTTGCCCAGAGGGTAACTTGACATACTGTGACGAGAATGTCCTTACCTGGATAGAAGATGTAAGACCTATTACAACTACTGCTGTTACTTCAGATACGTCACCAATGGGTCCTAACAAAGTGTCAGAAGCACCATTTGGAGAGGATGAAGGTTGGAACGAGGGCGATGGTGTTGATGACGAGGAGGGGAACTACCTTGTTCAAGGCGAGTCACCAGTTCTTAGACGCACCGGTTTGCAACAGCTGGAAGACACCAGAATCCTTACAATCTGCCAAGGTCCACAGTATCCAGTGCCAATGTGGGGATGGTAGGGGCTGCTGCATTCCTTGGGGTTGAGATTTGATCGTCGGGGGCGACGCCACCTTTTGGGAGGAGTGAGTGTGGGAATCTACACAGGCAGGCACACAACACAGCTGCATCACATTCACCCAATACCTGGGATCACATGATGTTTTGGGAGGTCACATGACTAATCAGAAAGTGATAAGTGCTTGCTGGCTGCAAGTAAGACTCTTTTGTGTTGATGCTAGGCATGGTTGTGAGTGTGAGTTGGGCTCCCTTTTCATGCAGGTATAATTTGTAATGGTAGAGTTGTTTAATCACTGCCATTTAATTTTAATACTTATTTATTTCATTTTTATTAGGGTGATTCTAGAAGCACTTGTCTACTCTTCACAGAGGACACAGTTTTCTGAATGAAGGCTTAACATTTATGCGATCACCCCCAGTGTGACCCGAGCTGCTAGGCTGCACTGGTAAATGCCTCAATATGTATATTTTCCATTGAATGTTTTATACCTGCTTTGGGACATGTTTTAATGCGTTTCTCTGTCTGTAGCAACGGAACATTCACCTTTTTTCGTGCTGTGTCAATGTGCTGTGGGACAGTTGAGCATACTGAAAAGTAGGCCTACATTTTCTAGTTATGTTTGAGTTGGCTATGCGATGTTGTTTAATGAGGTTGGCAACTAACATGCTTGGTTTCTATTGAAAAGGAGACCAGGCCAGCCACTGTTTGTTTTCTTTATTGTACCCTGTTGTTGTTTTTTTTTTGTTTGATTGTTTGTTTGGTTATTCGTGATTTTGCCCTTGGGCCCATCACTCATATGTCACCTTCATAGTATTATTGTGTATCTTTTCTTTTTGATTAATTGTGGTCAATAATGCGGGTGGTTCTCCTCCTTTACTATGTTTTCTGCGTAGGATATTCCTGTACACGGCCGGATCATCACTGGAATCCCCAGTGCCCCTTCCCATCGGGGGACCACACTGGGAGAGACACTGTATTGGTGTGTACATGTAGCTACAACACAGTGTGATATTTTGTAGTGGCTTCTAAAGATATTATGTGTGTATTGCATTTATTGCAGTATTTTTTAGATCCGTTCTTAACAACTTGTTACATCTGTGTAACAATGTTCGATATAATGAGGAAGGAAGAGGACACGGGGGTCGGCTGGACGGTTGATGCTTGTCTCTTTATTTTCTCTATAACTCATAAACACACACTCAGGTGTGGAATCACATAAACACGATCCCTCGATCACTTCCGGGTCGGCACTTCCGGCTTCCGGTTACTCAGTCTCTGTGAGGGGGGTTTGGCATCAACCGTCCGGGCTCTCTCTCTCCTCGATCTCCGGTTCCACTGATGTTTTATCCCCTCTCCGCGCTCATTACTAGAACAAGAGACAGGTGTTATTAATCTGCTTCCAACCCACTCACTTACCGCTTGTCCCGCGGCTCTCTCTCCCGCTGCAGACCTCGCTGAACCACGCCCCCCTTGCCACATACCCCCACCGCCCGACTCAGGCCGGGGAGCCGTCCGGCCTGCAGCCCCCCCCCCCCCCCCCCATTTCTGGAGAGGAAGTCGGCCACAGCCATCTGAGCACCCGGCCTGTGGACCACCTGGAACTTAAAAGGCTGAAGAGCTAGATACCAACGGGTGATCCGCGCGTTGGTATCCTTCATGCGGTGGAGCCATTGGAGAGGAGCGTGGTCCGAACAGAGGGTGAACTCCCGCCCCAGAAGGTAATAGCGGAGGGTGAGAACGACCCACCTGATGGCAAGGCACTCTTTTTCGATGGTGCTGTACTTAGCCTCTCTCTTCGAGAGCTTACGGCTAATGTACAGCACCGGCCGCTCTCCCCCCTCCACCTCCTGGGCCAGGACTGCGCCCAGCCCCCTGTCCGACGCGTCAGTCTGCAACAGAAAAGGGAGAGAAAAGTCAGGGGAGTGTAAAAGCGGCCCGCCACATAGAGCAGCCTTAACTCGGGTGAAGGCCTGCTGGCACGGCTCCGTCCATTGGACCGTATCTGGTAGCCCCTTTTTAGTAAGGTCAGTCAGAGGGCTGGTGAGGTCCGAATAATTTGGTATAAACCGTCTATAATATCCCGCCAGCCCCAAGAACTGCCTTACCTCCTTTTTGGTCTTGGGCCTCGGACAGGTTGCAATTGCGGCGGTCTTATCAATTTGGGGACGCACCTGCCCATGACCCAAGTGGAAGCCCAGATACCTTACCTCCACCCGCCCAATTGCACACTTCTTCGGATTGGCCGTGAGCCCCGCTCCCCTCAACGACCTCAAGACCGCCCGGACATGCTGCATATGCCGCTGCCAATCGTGACTGTAAATCACGATATCGTCCAGGTAGGCAGCAGCATATGCGGCATGGGGACGCAAAATCCTGTCCATGAGGCGCTGAAAGGTAGCGGGTGCCCCGAACAAGCCGAAGGGAAGCGTGACGAATTGGTGCAATCCGAACGGCGTGGTGAAGGCTGTCTTTTCTTTGGACAATGGAGACAAGGGGATCTGCCAATAGCCCTTCGTTAAGTCCAATGTCGAATAAAATCGAGCCGTGCCCAGCCGATCAAGCAACTCGTCAACCCGCGGCATTGGATACGCGTCGAATTTCGACACTGCGTTCACCTTGCGGTAGTCCACACAGAACCTGACCGAGCCGTCGGTTTTAGGAACCAAAACGATCGGGCTCGCCCAGTCACTGTTGGACTCCTCTATTACTCCCATATCGAGCATTGCCCCTAATTCTTCCTGAACTACTTTTTTTTTGTGTTCAGGTAAGCGATACGGCCGGCTGCGAACTACCACGCCCGGCTCGGTCTCGATATGGTGCTGAATTAAGTCGGTACGTCCCGGTAGGGGCGAAAACACGTCGGCGAATTCCGCCTGTAGTTTAGAGAGATCAGTGAGTTGGGACGGTGAGAGGTGATCTCCCCCAGGGGCCAGTGCGACCGATTGTGCTTTGATGCTCGCCTCTGGCCCGAGATCATCCTCTCCCCCGATCACCGTCGCCAACAACACTGATTCCACCTCATTCCATTTCTTCAGGAGATTGAGGTGATATATTTGCCGTGCCCCGTTCCTATCGGACCGTATCACTTCATAATCGAGGTCTCCAACCTGTCGTGCGACCTCAAACGGCCCCTGCCACTTCGACATTAATTTAGAGCTCGATGTAGGGAGTAATACGAGCACTTTCTCTCCCGGTGTAAATTTGCGTAGTCTCGTACCCCTGTTATACGACCGGCTTTGGCGGTCCTGGGCTTGCAACAAATTCTCCCTAGATAGCCGCCCCAAGGTGTGGAGTTTTGTTCGCAAGTCCAGCACATATTGAATTTCGTTTTTGGCCAAAGAAGGCCCCTCCTCCCAAGTTTCTCGTAGGACGTCCAGCACCCCCCGGGGCTGCCGTCCGTAGAGAAGCTCGAAGGGGGAAAACCCCGTGGAGGCTTGCGGGACCTCCCGCACAGCGAATAAGAGGGGTTCTAACCACCGATCCCAATTTTTGGCGTCTTCCTGTACGAATTTACGGATCATGGATTTAAGAGTGCGATTAAATCGTTCGACCAAGCCGTCTGTTTGTGGGTGATAGACGCTTGTCCGAATCGATTTGATGCCCAATAACCCGTATAATTCGCTTAGCGTGCGTGACATAAACGCCGTGCCTTGATCAGTGAGGATTTCCTTCGGAATCCCCACTCGGGAGATTAAACGAAACAGTGCGTCCGCAACACTCTTCGCCGAGATGTTGCGGAGAGCCACTGCTTCCGGATATCGTGTTGCGTAGTCCACGATAACTAACGCAAAACGATGTCCGCGTGCGGATCGCTCTAATGGCCCGATGAGGTCCATCGCAATTCTCTCGAAGGGGACCTGCATTAATGGAAGGGGGCGCAATGGCGCTTTTGGGGAGGCCAGTGGATTCACCAACTGACATTCAGGACAAGACGCGCACCACCTGCGCACATTGTCGTGAATGCCTGGCCAAAAAAATCGGGTCATTAAACGATTCAGCGTGGCCGCCTGTCCCAGGTGGCCCGCCATTGGGTTAGAGTGAGCCGCCTGGAAAAGCATTTCCCGGCGGCTCTTTGGTACTAACAACTGGGTTGTATCCACTTTTGTCTGAGCGTCTTGGGTCACTCGATACAACCTGTCCTTAATTATGGCAAAATAAGGATACGTGACGGGCAAGGCGGGTTGAAGGGACTGACCGTCGATAGTGCGGACCTGTTGGAAAGCATGTTTTAGGGTATCGTCTTGAGACTGCTCCAGAGGGAAGTCATCGCGGTCCGAGAGAATCAGTCTCTCGACCCCGCTCGGTTCCTCTGAAGCAGTTCCCGAGGGCCCCGTATCAGTCTCGCCAACCTGCACCCGCACCGCCCCGTTCCTAGCCTTGTTCTCCCAAGCGGCATCCGCGCATATCGACCCCAATAACGCCGGAAAGGCGGGCCAGTTCGTCCCCAGAATTAGCGGATGCCGGAGGTGGGGACTAACCGCCACCTCAACACTATGATTTTCTCCCCTAAACTGTATTGTGACTGGGACAACCGGATATTCCACCACATCCCCGTGCACACACCGTACCTTAACCATGCGGCTTGTATCCAATGCCCCAGGCTGCATCAGGCTTTGATGGATCGAGGTTTGGTTACATCCTGAATCCACCAAGGCCTGATATGTACCCCCCTTGATACTCACAGGAACTTGGTACTCTCCTGCTTGATCAGGGGTGGTCCGCTGGACGTCCGGGACCCGGATCATTGTCCCGATGTCCATCATTGGACATCGGTCCACAAAATGGTCCGGGTCGCCGCACCGCCAGCAGGCCAGCCCAGGCCTGCCCGCCGCCCCTGCGTGGAGGGGGGGTGGAACCGGAACCGTTATCCCCGCCCGACCCCAGCAGCCCCGCCCCCCTGGGCGGGGCCCTCGAACTCCCGTACTGCCCTGGGCCCATTCCGCCCCGGCCTCTGGGGGGAATGCGAGGGGGCCCTGGAGGGCGGGACCTAGGGAGAGGGACAGGGCGAGAATGAGAGACAGAGGGGGGAGAGAGAGAGGGAGAGGTTAGTAGGGGCTCGCCGACCCCCGGGCACGCCACCAGATGGTCCTCCGCCAGGTTGATGGCCGTCGTCAGCGACGTGGGCCGGTGGCACTGGACCCACTCGGCGGTCTTCTTAGGTAGCCGAGCGATGAACTGCTCCAGTACCACCAGATCGACGATGTGGTCCACGTCGCTTCCACCGGCCAATAGCCATTTGCGGCACGCGTCCCGGAGCTGTTGGGCCATCGCGAAGGGCCGGCCGGTCTCACCCCACTCCAGCGAGCGGAACCGCTGACGGTGCTGTTCGGGGGTCCGACCGACCCGCTGGATGATGGCCCTCTTCAGATCTTCATAATCCAGGAGGTTCGCCACCGGCAGTTGTTGGGCGGCCGCCTGGGCTTCTCCAGTGAGCAGTGGAATGAGGCGCACCGGCCACTGTGCCCGGGGCCACCCGCAGGCCTCCGCTGCTTTCTGAAAAAGATCGATGAAGGCCTCGGGATCGTCCTGTGGCCCCATCTTGTGTAGGGGCACGTGGACCGGTGCGCTGGCGAGCCCGGCGGCTTCGGTGCGAACCTCCCGGTCTATCCAGCTCCGGAACCTCTCGCGGTCCTCTTGCTGGCCGCGGACGATGGCCTCGAATCGGCGCTCCTGGTCCGCCCGCAGGTCCAGCATGGACTGATGTTGTTCCTGGTGGAGGGCCGCGAGAGAGGTGATAATGTCCGCAAACGGCGAGGCGGAGGGCGTTGGTGTAGTCATGGCGGCGGCGCGGTCCTACTTCCTTCCCGGGTTTTCGGCACCACTGTAACAATGTTCGATATAATGAGGAAGGAAGAGGACACGGGGGTCGGCTGGACGGTTGATGCTTGTCTCTTTATTTTCTCTATAACTCATAAACACACACTCAGGTGTGGAATCACATAAACACGATCCCTCGATCACTTCCGGGTCGGCACTTCCGGCTTCCGGTTACTCAGTCTCTGTGAGGGGGGTTTGGCATCAACCGTCCGGGCTCTCTCTCTCCTCGATCTCCGGTTCCACTGATGTTTTATCCCCTCTCCGCGCTCATTACTAGAACAAGAGACAGGTGTTATTAATCTGCTTCCAACCCACTCACTTACCGCTTGTCCCGCGGCTCTCTCTCCCGCTGCAGACCTCGCTGAACCACGCCCCCCTTGCCACAATCTGTTTATACCAAAGTGTAATAAATTGTGATACTTTTTTCATATCTGCCTCTTGTTGACTGTCCCTGTGTGGGGAAAAACTGAGTTAGCCACACTTTTTTCACGGAAAGGTTTGTGGATTCCTCCTGCCCATCATCAGGGGGTAGCGTACTCAGAATAAAAAGACGGTACTACTTGGCAGGTATCACATTCCATTGTTTGTGTGAAAACGTTTCCCCACCAAACATGGAATTTTCTGAGTTTCCGTGTTTTTACTGTTATACGCTCGGGGTGATCAGAATCAGAATCTCCTGATCAAAACACAGGTGAAAGAGACACACACACACAAAAAAAAGCGATTGTTTGCAAGCAGATGCAAGAAATTGCCTAATGTTACTGAATCAAATGTCGAACCAAGATGAGCTATAGGATTGTACAAGCATTAGGAGTGGCGATGGACCTTTTTTATGAAACTTACCCATATTTAAGTGTTGATAAAAAAGCAATGCATGAAGCTAGAATAAAACTTTGTTTGTTTGTTTAAAAGCAGAGCATCTGTTATTTGATTATTTGTTATTTGAAAAAATTCTATGGGTCATCATGTTGTGAAAATGACCAAAAACCATGGTGGTGACTGCAAACTTTTTAAAAAAAATGCTGGCAGGGAAAATGTTAAGCAGAGTTGCTCACTAGATGAAAAGCACCACGCTGCACTGCGCCACTCTTTATCATTCAAACACATTATTTTCTATAAGTGTACACACACCAGCATCCCCATTCAGGGTCATTGTCAGTGTCTGTTCACGGCGCCCAGCTATGACTGAGCTACAAAATCATGAGAATGGAAGAGAGACCATATTCTCCCTGCATTCATTCATTCCAGTGAAAGCACGAGCATGGATATGAATGGATGGCACCAGTTGAAGAGATGTCGGTTTGCTATCTCTTGCTGGGGAAGGCATCAGTGTTGAAGGCTTCCATTCTGCCGACCAAACCGCTGAGTGTGACGAATGTTTGAATGGCAGAATGGACGCGGCAGCGGGTCAGGCCTGGGCTGCCTTGCACACTATGGCTATAGCAGAACAGCGTCGCACCACAGACCTTGCTCTCCGTGCCACCAAGAAAACTGCTGCCGTGATCAGATGATTGATGGTGGCAATGGTGGCCATGGAGAGGCATCTCAGGGTGATCAAGGCAGAATGTTCACCAGACAGTGTTATTGTTGTGTTTTGACTTTTTGACTGAATCAGAGTAGATCACTGTTAAGCCCGCCCCTACGAGAGGTTTGAGTTAAAACAGCAAACGAAAAACTGAGAAACGTAATCGAAATCTTTGGCAATGCATTCACAATCCACAATTTGCGAAAATGAATCTTTGAAAAACATTAACAAAGAATGAAGCATACTGAATATCCTGTTACATTTGTTCGACTAAGTTCATTTTTTTCATTTTCAATGTGTTTTTCTTCTTTTGTAATCGCATATTTTTGATAGTTTCTGAAAAAGTTTTGTTCAGTTTTATTGAGAAAAAGGTAATTCCATATATGTTCACACAAGTAATAGTTCAACATTTTAAATAGCTAACACCCCCCCCCGCAGTTTTAAAGTGTTGGGAGGAATAATACAGTACATCATTAACTCCATAACATTAAACACCATAACAATAAATACGCTTTCAAATGAAGAAAGAACTGCTAAAAACATTTAAAAAATCAAATAGACCTACAGCATCAGTAGATAATAAAATAAAATAAAATAAATAAAACCTGGTAATGCGGTTCATATATATGCAGTATCTGCTCCATCTGTTGGGCTGATAAATCACAAACCTGTGAGTTTTAGAAGATTTAGCTCCGCCTTCACAGAGCAGGTAAGCAGTGAGAAAAAGGAAAACACCTTCATTCTGTTATTTCACAAGACGGCGAGTCCAGAGCACACACGGTAAGTACAACTGCACAGACTGAGAGAAGAATGTTTGATTGATTGCATTAGGCAGGATTGATCATTTGGGTTAAAACATAAAGACTAAAATACATTTGACAACTGTCTAATCTGAAGCAGAATGCATTTGAGTTCAAGTGTTATAAAAAGCACAAAATAAATGCTATGATTCCAACACAATACAATTTTATTATCACAAAATGTGTATTTAAATTTATATTTAATCAGGCAGTTAAACAGTCAAATTCTTACAAACCTAAAAGCATGTTATCTACATAACTCAACCAGGAATGAACTTTACACTGACACAACTCAAACCAGTCAAACCAGCTTTATTTTTCTTCATTATTCCTTCTTTCAGTCTTTCGATTTTATAGTCTTTGAGACAGTAAAACAATGTTTGTCTTTATTTGATGATGATGGACACAGACTTCAGCAGTTAGGAAGACACAAACACCATAATGAATGCTGAAGAAGATTATCACAACACTTATGATGGAGAGAAAAGGTGAGAGAAATATGTTATTTTTGTATTTATTAATATGCTTAATTGACATTCAAATTTAAATTGTACATTACATCTTACTGGTTATAACCCAGCATAGCTAATTACATTTGATTACAAAAGACATTGACAATCTTAACATAATTTGAGTGAAAATGTTGTTGAATTGCTTTGAATATAAATATGACTGTGTTGTATCTGACAGTGATCAGCAGGAGGGATCACATTCACCTGTCCCCAGTGTTTTGTCCATGAAAAGTGACAAATCAGTGAAAATACCAATTCAGGTCAAAGCTGAAGATTCTCTGGTTAATCAAAGGTGAATTTAAGTAAATGTATGTTTGTATGTGGCTTTACTGTGCTGTGTTGCTTTTGATCCTGTAGAAACAAGATGAAAATAATGGTTCCCTTTCAGTCAGTACACTACGAGTTACGTCAGAACTGATAAAATGGGGGTTTCGCTTAGAAAGCCAACTGCCTTCAATCTCAATCAAAATGATCAAATGACATGAAAATGTCATGGGTCTGCGGAATTTGCCTAATGCAAACCGTCCCACTGCGTGGGTATAAATGGCGTTGCATAGAAGTCAAGTATTTATGTTTCTGCTTCAGAGCCGAGTTCAACTTGCCTTCCTTAGCGATTTTTCTCTTCAAGATGAGTGTCTCCCCAGATTGTTGGTGTTACGGAATATTCCAGCGGGTTCTGCATTCCAGTCGGTCTGTGCAGTGATCTGTGCAGGTCTTTGTTCTCCCTGGGAGTCTCAGCACTCTGCCTGAGTAAAACTCCTCACAAAAAGAGCTGCAAGAGGCACGTCTTTTTAAAGATGTCTCGCCCGTGCTCCATTCCTGGGTCTGGGTGTGGTCGGCAGGTTAGTCCGCTTGACGGGCATGAGCGCTGCTTGGTATGCTTGGGCTTAGTGCATGCTGAGGGTGCGTTCATGGATGCGCCATGTTCTCACTGCGGGAACATGACCATCGCAGTGTTGAGGTCGAGACTCAGTGAACTCCGCATTGGAGGGAGAGTCCCCTCTACCACACTCCAATCTGAGTGTCTCTACGCGAGGCTCCACTTTGGCTGGTGGTTAGGGTAATCTGAGAGTAACGGTGTGGAGCAACCCGACGCACGTGCCTCGGGCCACAACCCCCTCCGCAACACTGCCCATGGTGCCAAACCGTCACATGTGTATTCTCCACGGTAAGTCTCCTTGAGCATATGGATTCTCTTGGCAAGACCCTTGCCACCCCTGGGGTTGAAAAACTTTTCCACCTGCGGCTGGATACCCCAGGTTCCCCCGTATGCAGCCCATATGTGGGTCATACGTGTATTCCTAAGTCCCTACGGGTAGGCACTGTGATTGCAATTCTTCAAGTGGGATATGCCTCCCAGTTTACCTTGGTAGCTGAGCTGGCCCCTCATCATGTTAAACTCCGAGACAGGGTGCTCAGGTCAGCCCAGGATGCTGGAAGACAGCCGCTGTGGCGTGATTAGACTGGACCCCCATTTCGTCAGTACTGACATAACTCGTAGTGTACTGACTGAAAGGGAACGTCTCGGTTACGTATGTAACCCTCGTTCCCTGTAGGAAGGGAACGGAGACGTTATGTCCCCATACCACATCCTCTGTACCGCTGGTATGGCCGGGGCGGTCGGCCTCGGTTCCTCAGCAGGTAACATAAATGCGTGACTGCTTTGCAACGCCGTTTATACCCACGCAGTGGGGCGGGTTGCATTAGGCAAATTCTGCAGACCCATGACATTTTCATGTCATTTTGATTGAGATTGAAACAGAGACGTTTTCTTTGCAAATAACCTTTCATTAATAAAGAGTAATGAGTAACATAAAAGAGTAAAAAAAATTAAAGTTAATTGTACATAATATTAAAATTTTGAAAAATATAGATGAATAAAACTAAATATTTTGTTGACAAGACCATAATCTTTAACATTTGATTTTTTTGAAAGGGTGTTGTTTTTCAGTTCTCTGGGGAGATCGGATTCACATGTCCCCAGTGTTTTGTCCCTGAAAAGTGACAAATCAATGAAAATACCAATTCAGTTCAAAAATGGAGACTCTCTGTATGATCAGAGGTAAATATAACTATTTATGTGACATAGCTTTGATGTTTTTGGCAATATATGAAATTTTAATGTTGTTTTCAAATGATACAGTATGGTCCTTGACAAATCTTGGTGATATTGACTTTTACTTGGAAGAACATACATTTTGTTCAGTGGTGAGATTGATTATGTTGTATTTTTCAGTTCTGAGGAAAGATCACATTCATCTGATCCCAGTATTTTGTCCCTGAAAAGTGACAAATCAATGAAAATACCAATTCAGTTAAAACATGGAGATTCTCCGTTAAACCAAAGGTAAGTCTATTTGTCTTAATGTTTGCATGTGGTAAAGCTGAGATATTTTGTTTGTGAATGTTTCAAATATTTTTCCTCAATCCCTTGCCCACTAAATCTGATTATATTATTTTCAAACCATAACTTTATTTCTGACACCAAAGATGCATTTATTAAATCTATAAAGACTCATTAAGCACAGTCACCTTCAGGATGAAAGAGCAATATATATAGATATAACAAACCAAATTCAAATATTATTAAAATGTTTGTTTTTTCAGTTCCCTGGAGTCATCAAATCTACCTGATCCCAGAACAATACAAATGAAAGATAAATCAAATATACTGCACCAGAGGTAACTTTCATTCTGATCACCTGTTAATTGTTTAATGTTCACACTAGAAAGGTGCACTTCCTGCTTCTCAGGTCAGAGCGGGTGAACGGGGGTCTGATGACTCCCCATATTAATTCATACAGTAAAGGATGAGTAGAGTATTTGCTGTTGCTAACTCTCTCTAGATGCAGGGATTTTCTGAATTACCTGCAGCTGCAGATTTTCAGGAATGAACTACCTAATTATATTAGCCACAAACATTTATATTACAGAGATTACAAAAAAAGGAAACCACATAAGAGATCATAAGATATTTACTTTTATAAATGAATTGATGTTGTCTGAATATAATGTAAGTAATAATAATGAAACTCTAAAATTTTGTGATTTGTGACTGAAAAGATCGTATTTTTACAGATGTAATGCACAAACTCCTGATCCAGAGATCCACCAAAGATTAAAATCTTGCTTGAAAAATAAGCACCAGTATATTTTCGAAGGACTTGCAAAGCAGAGAAACCCAACACTCCTGAATGAGATCTACACAGAGCTCTACATCACAGAGGGTGGAAATGGAGAGATCAATAATGAACATGAAATTAAAAGGATAGAAAAATTGTTCAATGCTGCAGAAGGAGCAATGATACCAATCAAATGCAGTGACATCTTTAGACCTTTACCTGGACAAGACAAACCCATCAGAACTGTGCTGACAAAGGGAGTTGCTGGCATCGGAAAAACAGTCTCTGTGCAGAAGTTCATCCTGGACTGGGCTGAAGAGAAAGAGAATCAGGACGTCCAGCTCATATTTCCACTTCCTTTCAGAGAGCTCAACTTGATGAAGGACAAAACACTCAGTCTTTCAGATCTTCTTCATGAGTTTTTCCCTGAAACAAAAGAAATGGAAATATCCAGTGACAAATATAAAGTGTTGTTCATCTTTGATGGTCTGGACGAGTGTCGTCTGTCTCTGGATTTTCAGAGCGATGTGAGGTTGTGTGATGTCAGTGAATCAGCCTCAGTGGACGTGCTGCTGACAAACCTCATTGCTGGGAATCTGCTTCCCTCTGCTCTCATCTGGATCACCTCCAGACCAGCAGCAGCTGATCTCGTCCCCTCTGAGTGTGTCCATCGAGTGACAGAGGTACGAGGCTTCAATGAGCCACAGAAGGAGGAATACTTCAGGAAGAGAATCAGTGATCAGAGTCTGGCCGACAGGATCATCTCACACCTGAAGTCCTCAAGGAGCCTCTACATCATGTGCCACATCCCAGTGTTCTGCTGGATCTCAGCCACTGTTCTAGAGAAGATGTTGAGCGAAACAGAGAGTGGAGAGATTCCCAAGACTCTCACTCAAATGTACACACACTTCCTGATGGCACAGATTAGTGTGAAAAGCACAAAGTATACTGAGAAGGAGGGCAAGGAAAAAGAGATGATTTTCAAACTGGGGAAACTGGCATACGAGCAACTGGAAAGAGGCAATGTGATCTTCTACGAGGAAGACCTGAGACAGTGTGGCATTGATGTGACAGAAGCATCAGTGTACTCAGGATTGTGCACTCAGATCTTCAGAGAAGAGTTTGGCTGGTATCAGGGGAAAGTCTTCTGCTTTGTTCATCTGAGCATTCAGGAACATCTAGCGGCTCTATATGTGCACCTCTCCTTCACAAACAATGGCAAAAATGAGCTTGAAGCACATGAATCTGAAACGCCCGTGACAATGTTCAATTTGCACAAATGTGCAGTTGATAAAACTGTAGCAAGCATGAATGGACATTTTGATCTTTTTCTTCGTTTTCTCATGGGACATTCAATGAATGAGAGCCTCCTAAAAGGGTTTTTGGTGAAGAGGACAGGAAGTTCCCTGGAAAGAGAGAAAACTATTGAGTATATCAAGGAAAAGCTAAAAATAATCCCTTGCTCAGAAATGGCTCTTGTTTTCTTCCACTGTCTGAATGAACTCAATGATCATTCCCTCATTACTGAAATCCAAAGCTACCTAACCTCTAAAAAAATAAACAGCGACACTCTTTCCCCACATCTCTGGTTGGCTTTGGTGTTCATCTTAATGACATCAAATGAGAAGTTCAATCAGTTTGAACTTTATAAATACAGAAGATCCGATGCAGCCTTGATCTGGCTACTTCCTGTGATCAAGTTGTCGAAAAAGATTTTGTGAGAACATCTAACTTCTTATATGTGACGAGTCACGAAAGGAAGGGACACAAGTCGGTTCTGGGGCATTTTGAGTTATTTACAGATTCTGAAAGTGTAGTCTCCAAGCTTTCCAACGATGTGTAACACATGGAAATTTGATAATATTTGGAGAAGTTGTGTCCATCTGAATTTAGGCCTTTAGAAAAGTGTAAACGAGAGAAAACAGCCTCTAAAGTTTTGCAGTTCTCACCTCTTCTCACCTGCTGGGAGTGACAATAGGGCTCATTTACATCTCATTTAGATAAGCCATACCCCCTGTAAAGCTGCATGGTTGCTAGTAACGACAGACGCAACGGGAAAAATCGGACCGCATTCACACCAGTCAATTCAAGCAATTGAAGCATTATTCAAATTAATAGCAGATATTAACATTACCATCTAAAAGGCCATTATAGTAATAGCGGTTTTTGGCAAGTGATACGATGCTAACGATTACAATTAAAACTGAGCTAGCTAATAACAATAGGTAGATATGGGAAGGTCTAAACATGGACTAAACATGAGATAACGTGTAGGCTACGCATTCTTAGAATGAAACTCACCAGATTTGAAACAGAAAAGTATTCATGCAGATCTCGATGCCTCCAATGAAATAAGTCGCTTGGGCACACTTTCTCTTTGCCGGGGTCTTCTTTGTGGATGTAACCATCTCCGAAGTTTGCGCTGTGCATCTGTTTGCCTCTAAATGTCCAATAATTCGCATGTCCTGCCACTCTTTTTACGCAGCTAAAGAATCCAGCCGTATGTTGTACATAATGTCTGGAGAAAGCTTATGGCTACAGGACTGTCTCCCTTGCAGAGAGTTCTCTTTTCTCCTCGTGTAGCATTTACAGTCAAAGTTATGGATTTTCCCCATTTCGCTGTCTTTATGCCCATCAAGTGAGCGCTTGTTCATAAGCATCCAGCTTGTCGAAGAAGTGCTTCAAAACATTTTCGGTGTAACAGCCATGGTTCAGCTCGTCTGCGATCATCTTTGCGGCGTCCATCTTCATTGAATTTTGATATCAGCTAGAGCCGGCCAGAGCGCTGCATAATAAGTAGCCACGCTTCCCTCGGAGGGCGGGGACAATAACAAGAAACGAAAGCCTGCTGCGGCCAGAGCGCTGCAAAAAGCCTGCTGCGGCCAGAGTGCTGCATAATAAGTAGCCACGCTTCCCTCGGAGGGCGGGGACAATGACACGCCCCTACTGCGTGCTAGAATCTCCGAAAACAAGCCGATTTCAACCTCAAAATGTACGCTTTTAAATACACCAATACTGCTTTCCCTAAAACGGAGAGGCTTCTTCGTTATCTCAACTAACAGATTCTGCAAAAAAACGAAATCACAAAATTTGAAAAAAAAAATGCTTCTTTCGCATTTTGCTCGAAAGTTGTGCTGCCGACTTGTGTCCCTAGTTTCCGTGACGGGTCACATATGACCTTTTAAATATTATTAATATATATATATATATATATATATATATATATATATATATATATATATATATATATATATATATATATATGTCTATTTACACTGAGTTTAGCTAATCGCCTATGTTGGCAAAGGCCATTTTCACGAACTCGCTCACCATTGTTCAGATATTTTACCTTTAGTACAAATAACAAATTACTTCCATTTACACTTTGCACATGTAACGTTTATCACTACACTGTAAAAGTTTTTTTTTGGTTTTGGTTGGTTTAACTTAAAAAAGTCAGTAACCTGGTTGCCTTAAAATTTTGAGTTTATTGAAATTAAAAATTTGAGTTGATACAATGAAGGAAATTTGTTAAATAAATAGAAACTCAAAATATTAGCACTATTTGGCATGTTTCACTGTGTCATTAGAAATAAAACACACAATTACCCAATATGCTTACAAAATCTTTTAATAATATTTTAATAAAGGTTGTAAACTCAAAATTTTAATTTCAATGAACTCAAAATTTTAAGGCAACCAGGTAACTTTTTTTCTAAATAATTTTTTACAGTGTATTAGCATTTAGTAAAGGCAACCACAAGTCACTGCTCTATCCACTTTGCATTTGGGTGGTGCCAACTTTAGTAGATGGTGCCCTATGCAGGCTCTGTATTCTGCATATATTGAGTGGTGGTACTGCACTTAGTGTAATCAAGGGGATAATTGTTGCTATTTATACTTGGAGCACACAGTATCTACCACAACTTAAACTCAGTGTAAATAGCATCTCCTTTTTACATTCAGTCTAAATAGCCACTGCCAAATAATATAGGCTACTTGTACTTTTGGCAGGTTGAATAATTGTAATATCACATATAAAGGATGTGCAACGCTGACTATGGTTCTTCCATCACAATCCAATGTGAGAGAGATGGACCTGAGCCACAACAACCTGCAGGACTCAGGAGTAGAAATACTCTGTATTGGAATTAAAAGATCACCCAACATGACATCACTGTATGTTTCTATGAAAAAAAGCTAAACATCAGAACATTATATTATAAATTACATTGTTCACACAAGAAGACATTTGATGAATGTTTCAATCTCACTTCAGGGTGAAGGAATGGTTCAACATTAAGAAAATTGATATAGATGATCTGTGTAAGTGGGGAAACAAACAATATGAAGATTTTATATGTTTCACTGCTGGACTACAGGACACAGAGTGTAGACTGGAATCTTTTAAGTAGGTTATCTTATATACTTTTAATTAATTCTTATCACGCAAATTGTGCAACATGAAGTTTTACTATTAGATTGAGACTACAGTATACTGCATATATGTCTCTTCTCTGTGTAGTGTGAAGAACTGTGGAGTAACAGAAGCAGGCTGTGTTTCCCTGAGCTCAGCTCTGAGTTTAAACCCTTCTCATCTGAAAGTGCTGGACCTGAGCTGGAACAAAATCGGAGATTCTGGAGTGAAACATCTCTGTGCTGCTCTGGAGAGAGTTCAATGTGCATTGGAAATACTGAAGTGAGTTATTGCATAACATAAGCACTTATACTAAATTGTGAAATGATTTGTAGTTAATAATGACTAAAGGAGCATTTTAATTGCTTTATTAACAGGTTAAATGACTGTAATATAACATACAAAAGTTGTGCAGCACTGGCTTCAATACTAGAAACAGATTCAAACCTGAAAGAACTCTCTCTGAGCAAGAATGAGCTCCAGGACTCGGGTGTGAAGCTGTTCTCTGCTGGACTGCGTCATCCTCACTGTAAACTGGAGATCCTGAGGTAAGATGATTCTGAATACTTAAAGATTCCCCATCAAACAATATTACTCCATGGGCTATTTGTGATTTGTCTATAAATTACAGCTTATGA
The DNA here is from genome assembly GCF_024679245.1 of Pseudorasbora parva. Taxonomy (NCBI): domain Eukaryota; kingdom Metazoa; phylum Chordata; class Actinopteri; order Cypriniformes; family Gobionidae; genus Pseudorasbora; species Pseudorasbora parva. The sequence continues at coordinate 40,507,825 of NC_090179.1, forward strand.
TTAAGGCCAAACTAACAGGGACATAAACATCACATTGGGGAGCAATATGGGGATTATTGCATTATCCTCCTCCAACATTCAGATCATGAAATATGGGGTTTTAATGGCTAATTCTTTAACTATTACCCTCAATCCTAAACCAATGTTTACATTTCAGAAGTTATTAATAATAACTCCTAATGCTAAGCCTAACATTACAGCACTAAATTATTTTAACTCTTGTAAAACTACAAAGACTTGGCAAATATAACTACAATTAACCAGGAATAACTGGTAAAGACTGTAAGAGAACAACACGTTCTCACAACCAACTTGTCACATATTGACACATAATGTTTTAATTGCTGAAATAATTGCTCCGGGAGCACTCTACTCAGTCACATCTCATTCAAAAGATACACCTGACTCTTTAGCATGATGCGATTGGTTACGAGACACACAAGAGCCAATGCCATTTTACAATCAAAGCTGACGTAATGACGCAAATGTTCAGGAGCCATACGACAGCCAATGCACTTTGACTATCAAAGCTGATGTAACATTTCTTCAGGCGGTATTATGTGGCTCTGAAGGGAACTGACCAAGTTGGGTGTGAAACCGTATTGAAGAGAAACGTACCTCTTTGTGAACCACATCCCACTGAGGTCAGAACGATTGAACTGTTATTGTTAAAGGCACTTAACAATTAACAACATTTAACAACACAGCACAACTTATTACATAAATGCTTTCACTTTCCGTTAAAAAGTGCGACTAAATTTACAGTTTACAGCCCTGAGGACACTTTCCTCTATCACTGTATCAATCAAATAAGGTATGAATGTTTGTACTTTTTTTCCGATAGGCTTTCATGTTGCAAACTTAAAGCAGAAGGCTTTGGATCTCTTACCTCAGCTCTGAGGTCAAATACTCAGCTGAGAGAGCTGGACCTGGGCAACAACAGCCCTGGAGATCAGGGAGTGGAGCTGCTGTCGGCTGTTCTCCAGGATCCAAACTGCAGACTGAAAACACTGAGGTTAATACATCAAAATAAGAGAACACGTTTATATTTGATGAAGTAAGAACAGTGTATGTTATAATGCATTTCTTTTTTAGGTTGGACAAATGTGGAATGACAGAGAAAAGTTGCACTGCTCTGGCTTTAGCTCTCAGCTCAGAGACCTCCAGTCTGACACATCTGGATCTGAGTATTAATGATCTACAAGACTCAGGCGTGAAGAAGCTCTGTGTCGGACTGCACAATCCTCACTGTAAACTAGAGAAGCTGGGGTAAAGTCTTAGATACAATCTTAGATACAAATCCATTCAAAACAGAATATCTGTGTTTATAAGACCTGTACTTACAAATCCATTCTGCTTTTCTTCAGGTTGTCCAACTGTAATGTTACACATGAAGGTGTGGTGTCACTGACCGAAGCTCTAAAATCAAATCCATCCCACCTGAAAGAGATCCGTCTGCTTGAGAAGGATCTGGAAGAGTCAGACTTGAATGTGTTTTCCACACATATAGTCATCATAAAAACACCAATCCTTACAATAACTCTATAAATAAACACTTAAGCTTTGAACACTGAGTAGTAAAAATACAATTGTAAAAATGCATTAAATGCTCTATATATTGAAAAATATATATATATTAAGGTTTTGCGAATCAAATCATATAATCTATCTTAAGATAAAGACAAATCACATTTTGTGTGGACTTTTGTGAAATTTACAGGACCCCTCGGTGTAAATTTTTAACATACACGTGCCCCTTTAGCATCATTTTTTCAGATGCGCAGGGTACTACATTGATTTCAGTTGTTTGCCCAATGTGTCAGATCAAGGTTCTAAACAAATTCTTCTAAACAATAAAAAAAAACTTGTAACGTTAACAGGCAAATACAGTACAGTACAGTCACAGCTATTTATTGCAAACACTGTCCAAAATCAGTATAACTGTATTAACTTATGTTGCATTCCAAGTCATCTGATGTCATATGATATCTTTATGTAAAGAACAGAGTTGATCTTAATGTTTTCATTGCTGAAATGATGATTCATTAAAGAGATACACCTTTAGACTCTTTAGTATGCTGTAATCGGTCACGAGACACAATTAAAGCTGACGTAATGACACAGTTGGTCACAAGACATACCAGAGCCAGTGCAATTTCACTATCAAAGCTGGGGTTGGGTTTTTTTTTTTTTTTTCGGGCAGCAACTTTTGAATGTGTGAATGAGAAGCTGTTTCTTCACATAAATCAATTGGAACACTTGGAATATTTGAACTTTTTGAATAAATTGTGCCTGCAGTCTTCACCTGCCTATTATATCCTGGGTTTTATTTCATATAATACACAAATGGGTAGGTTCAGGAATGGGGTTCAGCTACATGTTCAAGTAGCGTAAAATAAATAAATGTACATAAAATTATTCTGGCTAATTTAATTGAAAATCACTAAATCATGAAAATGACAAACCATAACCCAATATATAATTTCATCATGACAATAACATTCCCATGTCCATCTCGCCAGTGTATGATGTCAAAGGTTTCTCATTGAATCAATGGAGTAATAAAATACATTATATATGCATTTCCAGGTTCTAATTGTTAACAGGTAAATACTATAGTTAACATGAACTAACAATGAAAACTCAGTCTAAAGCATTTATTAATCTTAGTTATTTAATTGCAAAATGTACTAATACATAATTTGAATCAAAAGTTGTATCTCTTGAGCAAACATGAACTAAGAATGAACATTTGTATCTGTATTAACTAATAAACAAAGATTAACACTATAACAAATGTATTGCTCATCATTTAATGCATGAATGAATTATGATTAATGATGCCTTATTGTAAAGGGTTACCGTTTTTATTAAGGTTTGTATGCAATAAATATAATAATTGTATAGTATACATACATAAACCTTCAGGAGAATTTGACCCTTACTGTGAAAAAGTGCATTTAGGAAAACTCACAATGTTGAGACCTGAATGACAAGGGGTGAAGAGAGAATCTGAAATAGAAAGAATACAAATAAACCAGAATAGAAAAACCAGGAGAGAAAGCTAAATCTAGGGCATGCAGGTTTACTGAACACTGAACATGACAGTGAGGTGATGACAATATTCACTTTGGGTTTAAATATTCCTTTAAAGGGTTAGTTCACCCAAATATGAAATTTATGTCATTAATGACTCACCTTAATGTTGTTCCACACCCGTAAGACCTCCGTTCATCATTGGATCACAGTTTAAGATATTTTATATTTAGTCCGAGAGCGTATTGTGAATGCACACTATACTGTCCATGTTCAGAAAGGGAATAAAAACATCATCAAAGTAGCCCATATGAGACATCAGTGGGTTAATTAGAATCTCTTGAAGCAGTAAAAAAACATTTTGATCCAAAAATAACAAAAAATAGGGCTTTATTCTGCATTGTCATCTCTTCCACGTTTGTTTTCAAACCTCAAAGAAAGATTCAAACGGTCATGAATCAGTGAATCGATCAATGACTCGGATCGCCAATGTCACGTGATTTCAGCAGTTTGACACGCGATCCAAATCATGAATCAATACTGATTCATGACCGTTTGAATTTGGGTGAGTCATTAATGACATAAATTTCATTTTTGGGTAACTAACCCTTTAAGTATTGAGATTAGTGTAAAATAAATAAATAAGAAAGGCAAAAAGATAATAGGGGTTGGGGTTCAAATAATGGTGGTTGTTGTGATAATATAATCTACTTACAGAGATTTAAACATGATTTAGTTTCCAGGTAGACTGTGAATTCTAAATGTATTACATTGAGAAGCTGATTTCCAGTTTTGTGTGGTGTTAGCAGTAGGCGTTTAGTTGGAGTAACACCTGAGACTGTAGGCTATTGCCAACTTCCTTCATGCCACAACATCGTGACATGTGGAAGAGCAGGTTACCCATGACAAAACAAAGAACATCATTCAGTTCAACTGATTCACGAGGACTTGAGGAGCTGAATACAGAAGACGCATGTAAGTACTTCTACATCGTTTGATAGATCACTGGCAACATGGATCCTCTTAAGTTATACTTGACACTGTGTTTTAAAGAAGGATATAGTTTTCAATTATATTATTTGCAAAATCTCACAAAACTTTGAGTTAAATGTATTACCAAATACATCAGAAGAAATTATCATCCAAAACCTTACAAAAAACTTTATACATTTCTACTACTGGGTTACCATGATCATGCATGTTAGAATGAATTATACATTAAGCATTATTCATTTTTAAGAACCTGTGTATAGTAGTTCTTATTAATCCTCTGGGAGATGATTTTTTTTATTTATAGTTGATTAGCTAATAGTGAGCTACTACATTTAACATTTAACCTACTACTTGTAAATTAGTTAATCAAAGTTTCTTCTTAATTAATAGTAGATGCTACACTGTAAAAAAATATTTAGTTTATTGAAATTAAAATTTTGAGTTAATACAATGAACATTTTTTGAGATTTGACAACCTTTATTCAAAGATTATTAAAAGATTTTGTAAGCATATTGGGTAATTGAGTGTTTTATTTCTGATGATGCAGTGAAACATGCCAAATAGTGCTATTTTCATGATTTATCAATTTTTTTATTTGGTTCAGATACAATAATATTTTGAGTTTCTATTTATTAAACAGATTTCCTTCATTGTATCAACTTAAATTTTTAATTTCAATAAACTCAAAATTTTAAGGCAACCAGGTTACTTACTTTTTTAAGTTAAACCAACAAAAACAAACATATTGTATTTACAGTGTAGAGTAATAATAATGCATTACTCATTTGTTCCTGTGTAGTTATTGATTAACGACGGAAGTGTATGCTAAAGTTTTACCAAAAAATCTAGTAAAACCAGTTCTAAAAAGACCACTTGTGTGCATAACTATATGTTTCTTTCATTTTTCCAGCATTGTATGTTGCAAAAAAACAAAACAAAAAACAGAAGGTGAGCCACACTGTAGCCTACAGAAAAACAACATGTCTCTAATAATTAGTGATACTAGTTCCTGCAACTCTGTCAGTGGATCGAATGGGTGAGACTTATTTATTTACTTTGTTTTTGTGAAATTAAATGTTTTAGTTCACTTAAGTAATGAAACAAATCAACAACAACTATGGTATTTTTACATAATTTCAAGTTCCCTTTCAAGGAAACTCGCGTTGCATTGAGATTGATGCAGTGTGAACGCATTTCGTGATTGTGTTATGAAGCACTTGAGAAATCCAATGCTTGGAGTCCAATGGCATATAAGTGGGCGCAGCAGTCTCCAGCGAGTTCTAGTCTCAGTGCCTAACTTGTATGGGGGTATTATTGTAGCTTTATTCCCAACAAATATATTATTATCCACAAATAAATGTAAAGCAAATCACAAAAAATAAATAATTTCACAAATCAATAGAATGAGATCCACAAATATATGCAGGAGTTTCACAGAAATGAATTAGATTCACAAATAAATACATGACATTTGTGAATAACAAATAACAAAAAAACAACAAAAAACAAACAAACTCTGCCTTGCATAAGTTGCATTCATTTGTGAATTGCCTGTGCATTTGTTGACGGCACTGGCCAAAACGTGATTGGTTGGAGCGAGAACATGCTACGATTGGTCAGCACGATATGGCCGTGATCTGAGTGGTTTAAGTAGACGGTGGGTGGAGTCTACGTATTTGTGGATTTTTTTGAGTCTAGACGCTAGAAATGTTTCAAAATCCACGTGCTGTGCTGCGATTCACAAATGCGCAAGACGAGATCCACAAATGCACAGGAAGCGATATCATGTATTTATTTGTGAATCTAATTCATTTTTGTGAAATTCCTGCATATATTTGTGGATCTCATTCTATTGATTTGTGAAATTATTTATTTTTTGTGAATCGCTTTACATTTATTTGTGGATAACAATATATTTGTTTGGAAAAAAGCTACAACAATACTTTCCTGTAGTTTCCTAGTGGCTTTCCTGTAGCTCAACCAGTAGAGCGTGGCGCTAACAACGCCAAGGTCATGGGTTTGATTCCCAGGGAAAGCAAGAATTGACAATAATGTAAAATGTGTACCTTGAATGCAATGTAAGTCGCTTTGGATAAATGTGTCTGCCAAATGCATAAATGTAATGTAAATGTAATACCCCCATAGCAGGAGGAGAGTTTGACAGGGGTCAGTTTGGGTGTTTCCTTTCAGTCATCCATTTCAGGACACTGGATTGGCTTCTTGAACTATACTAGAGACCAGTCTAGAGAGGTTGGTTCCTTTAGTAGTCTCAGCTGTAGTCATCTTGGGATAAGACAAATAAAACAGTTATCTCGAAAAGAGGCTTTGGCGAAGAGGTTGGTTGAAGACTAGTTGTGCTGTGTCTGTACATGGTTTCTGATAGTGTCAGCTGCTCTGGTAGGAAAGAACAGGAGGATCCAATAGCGAATAAACAATGATTTATTACTCTCAACCATAGACTGTAAAAAAATATGGACGTAGTGTCCGTGACGTCACCCATAGGATTCCGATAAGCCGTTCTGAAGCTTAAAGTAGGGGCGAGCTGGGCGTTGCCATCTTGTGAGCGAGTCATCGCGTGTCACTCCCGGATAACAGAAAATGGGCAAAAAGGCGGGATGTGCGCGGAGCTGAGGTGACGCAATAACTATAGACGGCGGATAAATGGCTATCCACTTGTAACCACGCCCTTAATTATGCAGAACCTTAAGGCTTTATATTACGTAAACGAATGAGTTATAAAAAAATTCACCCCCCTCAGAGTTGTCATGAAGATCAAAATTAGCCTTATAAGCCAAAACCACAATTTGTACCAGGCTGTAAACATGTTTTTTTCTGCTTTAAAGTTGAGAATTTTAACATGGGGCTCAATGAGATTCTGCTCCCTTCTGGAGCCTGTCCCTAGTGGCCAGTTGACAAATTGCAGTTTACATTACTTCCGTATTGGCTTCAAGAGAGATCGCGGGAGGTTGCCGCTTGCTCTCAACACACAAGGTAGATCAGAACAGTAATGTCTCAGAAGGCAGAAAGCAGCACAGTCCATAAAGGAGAACGGCAGGGCGCTGGATTTATCTCCGTGAAGCAGGGAGGCAAACGGGAAGACACGGTCGGCTGGAACCGGAACCGGAGTGAAGCAATCACACGACGAACAAGAAAAAAACAGGAAACCCACAGGACACACTGCAAAGATCTGACAACAAGACTGACCCTGCGTCCCAATTCCCATACTATCCATACTAAATAGTATTTGAAAATAGAATTAGTATGTCCCAAATCGTAGTATGTTGAAAAGAGTATTCCAAAGATACCCAGATGGTTTACTATTTCCGGTCCGAATTTGAAGTGCGGATCCATGTGCGGCTGATATTACCCACAACCCATTACGATTTGGACGAGGATTCGATCAGAACTACAAATGCGGATAGAAAGCTTTAAAAAACTACAAACATGACGGATGTGCGAGTCCGACAGTTAAGTAGAGAAGTTTAGATAAAGGGGTTTGAGTGACCAACTATCAATATTTAACCTGACAAAAATATATTTATTCAGTGTTGTCCACATTATATTTCACCTGCAGCAGCATTGTGAACTTTTGCTACACACTCAAAAGTATATACTTTTTCTTCAGAAAAAGAGTACATACTTTTAGGACATAGTATAAGTAGGTGAATTGGGACGCAGCATGAGTGAGACACACAAATAAATAGGCCAGGTAATGAGGTGCAGCAGGTGAGAGAGAGTGATCGGGTGATGAGTAATCAGTGACCATGCCTCCAACAACACCACACAACACAGACAGAATGAGATGATGAATTCATGAACCGTGACAGATTGTTCTGATCTTGCGAGTTTTGGAGAACAGAGTTATGTAAGTGTTGGTTTGGCCTCTGCGGGGGCCCAACTCATAGACTCAGGTCTCTGAACTGAGGATCATTCTTGAGCTTCATATGCAGGAAGCAAATCGGTTTCCTCTGTGGTTTTGGAGCAGGAGGAGTATGGCAGCTTTGTAGCCTTGTACAATTTGTACAATTAGCCTTGTAGGAGGTATCCCTACAAGAGGTGTATGATGCGGTGGGTTGTTTCTTTCCGCACCTTTACTCTTCGGGTTTACAAGCTAGTTTTGGGATTTACCCCTGGGTCCCAGGTGTTTCTGTCTTTGTTGTGCTCACCTGATTTTACACAAGACTATCACTATGATTGCATTGGTATAGACCAGTTTTCTTCAAACTTTTCCTGGAGGCACCCCAGCCCTGCACATTTTGTATGTCTGCCTTACCAGACACACCCAATGTAGTTCTTGTAGTCTCTACTAACGAGCTGATGAGTTGAATCAGGTGTGATAAATGAGGGAGACAAACAAAATGTGCAGGCCTTGGGGGGTACCTCCAAGACCACTGGTATAGACGTTCCCACAGCACCAAACTGGAAGCAACACAAGTTCCCTTTAAAGGGTTAAGACCAAGCCTGCAGCACCCCTCTCAGAAACTGAAGCCTCCGCGTATCGATCGCACCCAGGTGGCCGGTCCCAGTATAGCCGCACCTTCATGTTTTCTAATGGACACGAGGCAAATTAAACAATCAAATTACACTTCAAATATTTTTTCCCTAAAGTTAGTTTATGTCATTGTAGGCAGTTATCATCACGATGATTTCATTTCAAGAGTTTTTTAAATAAGTTTAGTTTTAGTTAGTTATTTAATGCTATAAAAACGGGTGTGTGACGTCATGATTGACAGCTGAGATCGACGTCTTCTCTGAGTGAAGTTGTCACTGAGGCACTAACAGACTTTTTGGGGGATTTTTGGGAGCAACTTGGAGCTTTAGCTTTAATTTCTACATTTCCATAACTGTATATTTTTTTCAGTCTATGGTTAAGACTGTAACCTCGGTTCCCTGAAGAGGGAACAAGATGTTGCATCCTCCTGCCATATTTCGGGTGTGCCTGTGATTAACTTGCTTCAACCTATCAAAAGCTGACTATGTTTGGTCTGGATGCGCTTTGTAGCTTCCTATGATGACGTCACCAGCCTATATGCCATTGGACTGATTTTACAAGTGCTTCACGAAGCAATCACGCAGAGTGTTCCCACAGCGTCAATCTCGACGCAACGTCTTGTTCCTCTTCAGGGAACCAAGGTTACAATTGTAAAGGAGGCGTTTTGTAATCACTATTACAGTAAATATTTGAACCAAATGAAGAAACATGCCAATTCTTTTTGTTCAATCGTACTATAATAAATGCCGAAATATGTTAAGGGTTATTGACCCTACACTGTAAAAAATTATTTAGAAAAAAAGTTACCTGGTTGCCTTCAAATTTTGAGTTCATTGAAATTAAAATTTTGAGTTAATACAATGAACATTTTTTGAGATTCGACAACCTTTATTAAAATATTATTAAAAGATTTTGTAAGCATATTGGGTAATTATGTGTTTGTTATTTCTGATGATGCAGTGAAACATGCCAAATTGTGCTATTTTCATGATTTATCACATTTTTTATGTGGTTCAGATAAAAAAATATTTTGAGTTTCTATTTATTAAACTAATTTCCTTCATTGTAGCAACTCAAATTTTTAATTTGAATAAACTCAAAATTTTAAGGCAACCAGGTTTCTTACTTTTTTAAGTTAAACCAACAAAAAACACCACAATTTTTTTTTACAGTGAACTTAAATTTATATCAATGGAGACAGCATATGTGGCATGTAAAAAAAAGTCTCAACTCATTCCCTGCCAAACACAGAATTTTCCGTTGTTTGTGAGAAAATGTTTTCCCGCCAACATGGAATTTTCTGAGTTTCCGTGTTTTTACTGTTATACACTAGGGGGCGCTATTATGCATCTTTTGAATGAGTTCATAATCTCCTGATCAAAACAAAGGTGAAGGAGACGCAATAAAAAAAGTGATTGTATGCAAGCAGATGCAAGAAATTACCTAATGTTACTGAATCAAATGTCGAACCAAGATGAGCTATAGGATTGTACAAGCATTAGGAGTGTTGATGGACTTTTTTTTAATGAAACTTACCCATATTTAAGTGTTGATAAAAAAGCAATGCATGAAGCTAGAATAAAACTTTTTTTGTTTGTTTGTTTAAAAGCAGAGGGTCTATTCTTTGATATATTGCATGCTCAGATTTTCATACATCAAAATATTCTATGGGTCATCATGTTGTGAAAATGACCAAAAACCATGGTGGTGACTGGCAACTTTTGTAAATGCTGGCAGGGAAAAAGTTAAGCAGAGTTGCACACCAGATGAGAAGCACCGAGCTGCACTGCGCCACGTCTTTATCATTCGAACATATTATTTTCTATAAGTGTACACACACCAGACAGCTATCACCATTCGGTGCCAGTGTCTGTTCACGGCGCCCAGCTATGACTATGAGCTACAAAATTATGACAATGGAAGAGAGACCATATTCTGCCTGCATTCATTCATTCCAGTGGAGGCACGACCATGGATATGAATCGATGGCACGAGTTGAAGAGACGTTGGTGTGCTATCTCTCACTGGGGAAGGCATCAGTGTTGAAGGCTTCCATTCTGCCGACCAAACCGCTGAGTGTGACGAATGTTTGAATGGCAGAATGGACGCGGCAGCGGGTCAGGCCTGGGCTGCCTTGCACACTATGGCTATAGCAGAACAGCGTCGCACCACAGACCTTGCTCTCCGTGCCACCAAGAAAACTGCTGCCATGATCAGATGATTGATGGTGGCAATGGTGGGCATGGAGAGGCATCTCAGGGTGATAGAGGCAGAATGTTCACCAGACAGATGAGTTGAATCAGGTGTGATAAATGAGGGAGACAAACAAAATGTGCAGGCCTTGGGGGGTACCTCCAAGACCACTGGTATAGACGTTCCCACAGCACCAAACTGGAAGCAACACAAGTTCCCTTTAAAGGGTTAAGACCAAGCCTGCAGCACCCCTCTCAGAAACTGAAGCCTCCGCGTATCGATCGCACCCAGGTGGCCGGTCCCAGTATAGCCGCACCTTCATGTTTTCTAATGGACACGAGGCAAATTAAACAATCAAATTACACTTCAAATATTTTTTCCCTAAAGTTAGTTTATGTCATTGTAGGCAGTTATCATCACGATGATTTCATTTCAAGAGTTTTTTAAATAAGTTTAGTTTTAGTTAGTTATTTAATGCTAAAGTTAAGCAGAGTTGCACACCAGATGAGAAGCACCGAGCTGCACTGCGCCACGTCTTTATCATTCGAACATATTATTTTCTATAAGTGTACACACACCAGACAGCTATCACCATTCGGTGCCAGTGTCTGTTCACGGCGCCCAGCAGTTTTATTGTTGTGTTTTGACTTGAGCTTCAGACACCAGTCATTCTAGAGGCATTCCCCATTAGCATACTAGGACACAGGAAACCGTGGTTACATTTGCATTTCCAAGATGGTTTTTACACTCTGTACTTGCTATTTGAGCTTTAATGTCACATGAAGCTTGATAACATTAAGTTTAATTTACATAATATATCATAACATAATTTTGTGTTTCCTATTGCAGTTTGATTGAGAGATCAGACTCTTCTGGCCTTAGTGTTTTGTCCATGAAGAGTGACCGATCAATGAAAATACCAATTCAACTGAAAAATGGATCAGTTCTCATGGGAAAAAGGTAATGACGATTTATACTAAAGGTAGTCAGAACTTCAGTGCTGCGTTAAAGGCATAAGGAGGATGAAGTTTTCTGGTCAATTCTTCACCTCAATGTTTTGTTGTTAGCTGTCTCTAAAACAATATATTTCACTAAAACCAAAAGTTTCACTGTCAGTCTTCAGCAGGAGAAATCTGACTTGTCTGCCCCAAGTGTTTTGTCTCTGAAGAGTGATAGATCAATGAAAATACCAATTCAACTAAAAAATGGATCAGCTCCAACTGGAAAAAGGTAATGACGATTTATGCTCAAGATAGTCAGAACTGCGGTGCTATGATATACAGACACACACAATGTCTCTGTAGTTTTCAGACAAATAAATACATTTTAAGAATGAGAAAGCATTAGAGTACTTTACACTGACTTGACAGATGAGATGACAGCTATTGTAGTGTGGCTGGTTTATTTCTCTCTGTGGCTTTATGTAAGGGAAAAGATTCAAATAAGACCAGCACAGATTGAGGATAGAACAAAAACTAGATGATTAAGACAATACAAGATGGTCTCTTTTAAATGCTTATGTCTAAACCATTTCTATTTAAGATAATTGACCAATATTAAACGTTTTTTTGGTTATAAGGGATTTACACATACAATCAGGTCAGGATGCTGAGAAGAATGGCAATATTCCTGGAAGATGCATGGGATATCAGTAGGTTAAATGTTTTAAAACTAATTTATAGTGAATTTGTGCATAGTTGTTGCTACTAACAACATATTTTCAACAGGCATAATTCAGAAACACTTGAACTCAAGATACCAAGGTTTAAATCGCACACAAAAAAGAAGCACCTCTACATTCTTGAAGGATTTGCAAAGCAGGGAAACCCAACACTCCTGAATGAGATCTACACAGAGCTCTACATCACAGAGGGTGGAAATGGAGAGATCAGTAATGAACATGAAATTAAAAGGATAGAAAAATCATTGAAGGCTGCAGAAGGAGCAACGATACCAATCAAATGCAGTGACATCTTTAGACCTTTACCTGGACAAGACAAACCCATCAGAACTGTGCTGACAAAGGGAGTCGCTGGCATTGGAAAAACAGTCTCTGTGCAGAAGTTCATCCTGGACTGGGCTGAAGAGAAAGAGAATCAGGACGTCCAGCTCATATTTCCACTTCCTTTCAGAGAGCTCAACTTGATGAAGGACAAAACACTCAGTCTTTCAGGTCTTCTTCATGACTTTTTCCCTGAAACAAACGAAATGGAAATATCCAGTGACAAATATAAAGTGTTGTTCATCCTTGATGGTCTGGACGAGTGTCGTCTGTCTCTGGATTTTCAGAGCGATGTGAGGTTGTGTGATGTCAGTGAATCAGCCTCAGTGGACGTGCTGCTGACAAACCTCATTGCTGGGAATCTGCTTCCCTCTGCTCTCATCTGGATCACCTCCAGACCAGCAGCAGCTGATCTCGTCCCCTCTGAGTGTGTCCATCGAGTGACAGAGGTAAGAGGCTTCAATGAGCCACAGAAGGAGGAATACTTCAGGAAGAGAATCCGTGATCAGAGTCTGGCCAACAGGATCATCTCACACCTGAAGTCCTCAAGGAGCCTCTACATCATGTGCCACATCCCAGTGTTCTGCTGGATCTCAGCCACTGTTCTAGAGAAGATGTTGAGCGAAGCAGAGAGTGGAGAGATTCCCAAGACTCTCACTCAAATGTACACACACTTCCTGATGGCACAGATTAGTGTGAAAAACACAAAGTATACTGAGAAGGAGGACAAAGAAAAAGAGATGACTTTCAAACTGGGGAAACTGGCATACGAGCAACTGGAAAGAGGCAATGTGATCTTCTACGGGGAAGACCTGAGAGAGTGTGGCATTGATGTGACAGAAGCATCAGTGTACTCAGGATTGTGCACTCAGATCTTCAGAGAAGAGTTTGGCTGGTATCAGGGGAAAGTCTTCTGCTTTGTTCATCTGAGCGTTCAGGAACATCTAGCGGCTCTATATGTGCACCTCTCCTTCACATACAACAACATAAATGTGCTTGAAGCACATGAGTCTGAAACGCCTGCGACAATGTTTAATTTACACAAGTGTGCAATTAAAAAATCTTTAGAAATTATGAATGGACGTCTCGACCTTTTCCTTCGCTTCCTCGTCGGACTTTCACTGGAGTCAAATCACAACCTCCTAAAAGGGTTTTTGGTGAAGAGGACAGGAAGTTCCCTGGAAAGAGAGAAAACTATTGAGTATCTCAAGCAAACGATAAAAACAATCCCTTGCTCAGAAATGAATCTTGTTTTCTTCCACTGTCTGAATGAACTCAATGATCATTCCCTCATTACTGAAATCCAAAGCTACCTAACCTCAGAAAAAATAAACAGCGACACTCTTTCCCCACATCTCTGGTCAGCTCTGGTGTTCATCTTAATGACATCAAATGAGAAGTTCAATGATTTTGAACTTTGTAAATACGGAAGATCGGACGCGGCTGTGTTCTGGCTGCTTCCTGTAATCAAGTTGTCGAAAAAGATCTGGTGAGAACGTTTTTGCAAATAATTTCCCTTTAGTACAAATAGCTTATTACTTCTATTACCATGGTGTAAATAACTATTTTCATTATGCTATGTTGTGCCATTTATACTGCGTGCAAAGGCGTATACCATTATACACAGTAAATATAATCTACCTTAGTCTAAACAGCTGATGACATTAATATATTTTTGCTGGCAGGATGCATGACTGTAATATCACAGAAAAAGGCTGTGCGGTGCTTTCTGCTGTTCTTCCATCAATATCTAATCTCAGAGAGCTGGACTTGAGCTACAACAACCTGCAGGACTCTGGAGTGGAAATACTCTGTGTTGGATTGAAAAGATCAGGCTACAGCGTAGAAAAATTGGTGTACGAGTTTTCAGTGATCATAAAACACAGAAAAATTGTGTCTATACAAGCCCTGTTTACGTTTAAAGTTTTTAATCAACCATTTAAATCCTTTGGCAGGAGGAGTCTGGGTTCTGAAGACTGTGACCCTGATCTAAGTTTTGTCGTTCTTCCTACTGCTGGACTACAGGACTCAAAGTGTAGACTGGAATCACTCAAGTAGGTTTATTCTCTATAGCTCAAGATACTGTACATTCAGGTTTACAAGTTTACATATGCGAGATAGCAGCTTTAAAGGCACAATATGTAAGATTTTTGGATTAAAATCTCCAAAAACCACATTATATAAATACATGTTATATATATTGTTGACTTGTGTATCCCAGTGTCCCAAATGTTTCCAAGAATGTTTAAAACCAGAGAAATACGCAATTTTGACCAGAACATGGACAGTGTCCTTGCGTCGCCTGACATCATACCCGCACTACCCTTGATTTCCATGTTTATATTATGTGTTTTATTAGAAAAGGGAACAACTGTTTGGAGAAGACAAACAAATTAAGCTATTGCACAGTAATACAGCATTTTCTCCATCATACAATATGTTTTAAAATTAATTGCATGCCATTTAGCAACACAATCCATCCATCATTTATTAATATATTCTAATATAAATCTAGCTTATTGTAGTGTGCAACAAGTGTCTCATAGTAACTGCCAAACAAACGCAGAGTAACGTTATAACATCATTTTCAACACACTCAAATGTATCTAATATAATAAAATATCACTGTGTTACCCCTTATACACATAAGCGGAAGAAGCGGAGGCAGCGACTGGGGCATAATAAAAGCTCTGCTGCTGTCAAACTGTGTGTCGCGTTCGTCTCTCAATAACAATCTCTTCAGCGGCCTCGTTCAGCTCCCACAGCACTCAATCCTGCTCTGCTTCAGTACAGTAACTTTAATAATCTTATCCATGAATATGATTTATGCCTGAATCCCATCCTGATTCTTTCTGACCGGCTGTAGAGATGAAGACGACAACTCCCAAGATTTCGCGCTCAATTTCTGCATCATCAATCTACGCCTTTGCTTTGAATAGGCGACATCTAGTGGCGAAAAACTACATAGTGGGCCTTTAAATTACACCTTCTCATTAAGAATGATAATGAAGACGGAAATAAGACTTTTCTATTCTCTCTGTAGTCTGAATAACTGTGGAGTAACAGAAGCAGGCTGTGTTTCCCTGAGCTCAGCTCTGAGTTTAAACCCTTCTCATCTGAAAGTGCTGGACCTGAGCTGGAACAACATCGGAGATTCTGGAGTGAAACATCTCTGTGCTGCTCTGGAGAGAGTTCAGTGTGCATTGGAAATACTAAAGTGAGTTACAACAAACTTAAAGGTGTCATGAACTGGACTTTTTTATACTGTTGTCTGAGGTCAACTAATGACATTTGTGTGGTTTTTACATTCCAAAACATAATAAGTAATAGCCTATTTTCTAAACTGGTTTTGAGGCTCTTATGTGAACGCTGGGTTTTGATGGGCGTGACGCACTGGAGACTTGGAAGTAAATGCTCACGTCTAGGATTGGATAAGATTTGCATATTCAATGAGTTTCTGCTCTCCTGTTAGTTCACATCGTTTTGAAAGTAGCAACCGGACTGATTCTCTCACAGGGCTTCTAAACCACTCATCCACCCGCAATTGATTGGAATATTATTTTTGTATTACTTGGCCTGCCCGATTGGTGGATATAAGCGCGAACCAAACACACACACACACACACACACACACACACACACACACACACACACACACACACACACACACACACGTCGCGTTTCCATGTTTTATGGGGACTTTCCATAGGCGTAATGGATTTCATATTGTACAAACTGTACATCCTATCCCCCTACACTGCCCCTGCCCCTAAACCTACCCATCACAGGAAACATTCTGCATTTTTACTTTCTCAAAAAAACTCCTTCTGTGTGATTTATAAGATGTTTTCCTCGTGGGGACCTAAAAATGTCCCCACAAGGACAAGGATTTCGGATATTGCCATCTTTGTGGGGACATTTTGTCCCCATAACGTAGGGATTACCAGGTCTCACACACACACACACACACACCACACAATTATGCGACAAATATCACAGATCAAGAAAGGAACGTTTATTTCACTATTTAAGATTCACCAGCCTACCAACCGACCTCCGTTTTGGTAGCCCGTTTGGAAAACACATTTGCGAGCCCTAGAAGTCTGATCTCGAATCAGAATGAACCAACATTATCATCCTCTTTGGTGTTGCTGCCAAGTAAAACCTGTGATTGCATCAGCTAAAAATGCCGCTTATGGATGCGTGCTTGGTGTAGAACCGACGCTATTGGTTCTTGCGTGTCACATGACGAATTGCAACCTGTTAAAAATATGGATTTCGGAATGTAAAAGAGCAACACTAGGCTTTCATTCAATTATGACACAGTTATGTTATGTTTAAAATTACATTTCAATACATTTTATCAATGTGGTCTACTTTTATGAAACTCCTGTTTCGAGGTTGGCATTTAAATTACCATTGATTTTGTATGAAAAAAATGTATTAAATTACCTTTTTGGGTGAACGATTCCTTTAAAGTAATATTGTGTATTTTGTACAATTAAGAACTTTTTTGACTTGCTTTTTATAGACTATTAACTTGCAAAATCAACGCAGAAGGCTTTGAATCTCTGGCTTCAACTCTCAAGTCAAATACTCAGCTGAGAGAGCTGGACCTGGGCAACAACAGCCCTGGAGATCAGGGAGTGGAGCTGCTGTCGGCTGTTCTCCATCATCCAAACTGCAGACTGAAAACACTGAGGTTAAGATGTATACAAATCAATGTAACGTTTTGATAAAGTTGGTAAACAAAGCATTTTACAATTAAATTATTTCTCAGGTTGGACAAATGTGGAATGACAGAGAAAAGTTGCACTGCTCTGGCTTCAGCTCTCAGCTCAGAGACCTCCAGTCTGACACATCTGGATCTGAGTATTAATGATCTACAAGACTCAGGCGTGAAGAAGCTCTGTGTCGGACTGCACAATCCTCACTGTAAACTAGAGAAGCTGGGGTAAAAGATGAAAATGATTATCAAAATTACTCAAAAACTAAACTATTTATATCATTATTGGATAAC
Source organism: Pseudorasbora parva (assembly GCF_024679245.1). NCBI lineage: Eukaryota > Metazoa > Chordata > Actinopteri > Cypriniformes > Gobionidae > Pseudorasbora > Pseudorasbora parva. Next base: position 40,525,562 of record NC_090179.1, read on the forward strand.
TTTTCCGCTGTCTGTAAATCCATTCTGCTCTCTTCAGGCTGTCCAACTGTAATGTTACACATGAAGGTGTGGTGTCACTGACAGAAGCTCTGAAATCAAATCCATCCCACCTGAAAGAGATCCGTCTGCTTGAGAAGGATCTAGAAGAGTCAGACTTGAATGTGCTTTCCATGATCCTGGAAAAGACATCTTAAACAGAAGAACACACACACAAATGTTTAAGATTACCCTTTAAAAAAAAAAAGAGTGGGAGAAGAGTAGCATCATTAACTCATATTGTCATACTTGGTTTACACTAATGCAGAGATATGTGGATGTTGTGTAATGGATATGCATTTTTACTCTTGATACATAGAGTGCCAACTACAAACAATCTCTTTGAAATTTTATTTTATGAACTAGATACAAAAAAGGTCATAAATAAAGCTCATAAGTTAGGTGCACCTAAAGGTGGAAATACAGAAACTGTGAAATTAAGATTCCTCAACATGTTACCAAATCATTCTTAAATGTACTGCTGTTTTACAATGTTAAATTTACTGCAACATGAATATTATGCTCACTGTGAAAATTAAATACATCTTTATGCACATGTAAAGGAAAAAAGGAAGAAGAATCGGAAGCTGTACATGGAAACGGCTGCTGGCATTTTGTACACCATGAAGAAAAACAATTAAAAACTATCGTATGTACATACAAAATCCTCGATTATGTACAGTGAAAAAAAGTTTCAAAAAATAGATCTGTGTCTATGAAGTTCTTGCAATGATTCAGCAGTTTTGAACATTTTATCAAATTACATACACAGATTGAATTATTTGCACGACCTCTGGTTGTAGATTCAATGGTACTCAAAAGGTAGAGACATTGAAGTAAATTAAATGAAACTGAAAAGAGGAGGAAACAAAACAAGACTGAAGGATTGACAAAAAGAAACCAGGAAGAGTCGCCAGCTTAAGTCATTTACTTTGCTACTTAAAAAAATGCAAAGATTGGATACACGAAACATGAGTAACTCGAGACTAAACCTTATCTGGATCTATCTTCTCATTCCCTTTATTTTATTATTAATTTTTTTCAACAAATAAAGCAATGCAGTTTTCCATTCAGCAATGCCTCTGAAAGCTCCATCTGGCCTTCATAAAACAAACACACACGGCCAAAAGGTCTGTTAGATTAGTTTACAATGTCTCAATCTCCAGAGGCAAAAGATCTGTTTGAATAAAATGCTCAAATTTGATCCATAGGGAACGATTCCTTCCTGCTGATGACGAGCGGCCATCCTGAAAAGATCCTGAGGAGAAAAAGCGTCATGGTCTGTTTGCACTTAGTTCAAATGGTTCTTTCCACTTCCACAAGGAGGACACTTCCCAAACTTTCTCCTGTCAAAAAATACTGCCTCGCTGCCTGGATCAAGAGGGTCAGAAACATCTCATCTGGAGAGACACTAAGTCATTTTAATTGTCGGCAAAAGGCCAGTTGAAAAATCCGTAGACATCATGAAGACAATCAGGGAGGAAAATAAAGAAATTCCGCATAAAAGCACAAAGCGGTCCAGAAAAGTGCAGTTTAGCTCATTCATTCTGAACTTCATACCGTTCATATTCCATTAAAGTGCAAGAGTGAAATATTCCATCCCTGTTGTAATTCATGCTAACCAACATGAGGCCTTATTTTTTTCCCTTCGTCACAGATCAGACAGGAATCTTTTTGTCTTGTCTCCGATGCATTCCAGACAATAAATCCTGCACGCTGCTCAGGATCTTCCTCTGATGTGCGCTACTCGAGATTCCCATTTTGCCCAGATCCCTGTAAAAGAGCAGCACAGGGGATTTTTGGTAAGCTTAAGTCATCTTCAAGCTCATCAGGATGTGTAATTAGGTGTGTAATGTGTTGTGATGCTCACTCGTGACTCATGGGTATGACGCTCTCTAAGCTGCAGTATCCTGCTGTGCTGAAGTTTTCTCTGTATTGCTCAAGTCCAATGATTTTCAGCCATTCGTCCACAGAACTTAAAGAGGGGGCGGAGCCTTCAGAGGGGGCGTGGTGAAGCGTGGATGGGTGGGGCCTGAGGACAACAACATTATATATATTATTCCAGAGAAAAATTAAGTTGTTAAGTTTTGATACTCTTATAGAGATTACATTTCTAAAAATGCCCCTTAAAAGAAAAGGAAAACATGATTAAACTTTATAAAGGAACTTCTTTTAATCTTGATCTTAATTTTTATATGCAAATGGCCAAAAGCATATTTTAGGGTTCAGAAAGAAACATACACAACTGTTTACAGTTTGGGGTCGGTGAGATTTTTTCATTTGTGTGTGAGTCTTTTATGCTCACCAATGCTGCATTTGTTTCATTAATAATTGTGAAATATACATTTTTTAAAGAATCTTTTACTTGAAAGCCACATTTCTAGCATCTGTAAAAGACTATTCTACCATCTTAAAAATATATCTAAATTACAGCACATGCTTTTTAATGAGAAATGCTGAATAGTTAGTTAATGTGTGCATGACCTCAAGGCTAGATTATTGTAATGCTCTACTGGGTGCCCTGCTCGCTTAATAAATAAACTGCAGCTGGTCCAAAACGCAACAGCTCAAGTTCTTACTGCTTACTACTTACAAAGCACTACCTGAACGAGCTGTGCAACAGTCTTCCTAGAATGGTTTAGGAAGCAAACACATTTTGTCAGCTTAAAGGGTTACTTCAGCGATTAGCAATTGGCTTTGTATCAGTAGAAAACCTGGAGCATATTCGAATGATCGTGGTCCCCCCACTCATATCCCCCTGAGATGAGAGATTTATGCATTTTATTTCTGGGAAAATTATTCCAGTGACGCAAATATCGTCGATTTGTGTCATCGGTAAAATGCTTGGCCAGATACTAAAGACTACAGCCAGCAGAGGGAGCTATTTCCGCATGTTTTCAACTCGCACATGGGGGATGGGGTCGCACTCACAGCTCAGCTCGCAGCCGCAGGCATTCATGGAAACGGTGTGGCCGGCGGAGCAAAGTGCTCCGCTGAGAACTACTGCCGCGAGCGTGGACGCGTTGACCTCAGCTCTCATCACGAGAGCTCATTTAGCTCATCACGATGAGTGTAATATGACTCCTGCTGCGTTTGTGCTGACACTCCCTCAGTGGCTAAATCACATTATATTGAACAGACACGTTCAGTTTTTAATTGTAGTGTCTGTTCTCTAACTGAACTGATTTTATGAAGATGAATGCGGTGGTGAGAAAGTAAAAGTGATTCAGTAGCGGTGGCTTTGGGAATGGCCTCACAGGGCAGCGAAGCATTCTGGGAATTGTAGTCTTTCATCCCCATGAGACAAATACACTTTCTGTCTTTTCTCAGTCTAGAAAGCACTAAATTCAAAAATAATTTCACATTTCTACTACATTAATGACCCAGTTTAAATACAGATTCATCTTCCCAGCGCTGAAGTACCCCTTTAAGGACATGCAACAGGAACGAGTACAATTGACAATGGAAGGCGAGGAGACTTGCACATGGTAAGCTGATGAGTTGATTTATGATTCATGAAGCGTTTTTAATGTGCTTCTGTTCATAGAGATTTTAAGATAGATTCTGATGCTTTTTTGGGTCAGGTAGAATCTGCGATCAGCTTTGCTGACTTCCATGGATGCAATATGATGTGTTTTACACCAGCTGACAGCCTGCGGTGTTGAAATACTATAGGGTAAACTGGCAAAGTGTGTTATCGCACAGACCAAAACAAAAACAAACATTCCAACACGGACACACATTTCAAAGTAGAATAACTGGCTGTAGAATAGTTTTTCGGAGAAACGAGTAGGTGAACTCAGAATGTTTCCCAAATATCTACAAACATATGATGGTATTTTTACGCTTTAGTACAGTCAAAAACGTACATACGGCACCTTTAAATCCAAACAGCCACTTTTATTTTGGCCAGGCAGGCATCTACAAAATGCCATATTTTAGGATTTGTACCAAAATATACTCAAAGTAGCAAAAATAATATAAAAGTAAAGTCGCAACAAGAATGAATAAAGCTGTGAGAGTATCTGTATGTGCACCTGCTGGCGTCTCCTGCCGTCCTCTTGAGCGTGGCAGGATTTCGTATGAGTTTGTCCAGCATGTTGACTATCTGGCTGAATTTGGGTCTGTCTGCACGTTCCCTCATCCAGCACTCCAGCATGAGCTGATGCAGAGCCAGCGGGCACTCCATGGGCGGCGGCAACCGGTAGCCTTCCTCTATTGCCTTTATCACCTAGGAAACAGAGGAGAGGAAATGAGTGGCTGATCTTGCTGAACTACCGCATTCATTTGGTTTGTATAACTTGGCATGGCACACAATAGCACGATAAAGCAAAGTATTAATACTTTGCTAAGCGTACCATGGGAACGCCAGCACTGAAGGCACGTCAAGCTCTCGTAATTAATTAGATTTGTGGTGCAGTGCCACTTACATCCTGGTTGCTCATGTCCCAATATGGCCGTTCGCCATATGACATCACTTCCCACATGACGACGCCGTAACTCCACACATCACTGGCCGAGGTGAACTTCCTGTACATGATGGCTTCTGGAGCTGTCCAGCGGATTGGAATCTTTCCTCCCTGGGATTGACAGCTTCATGTTACTGGCAATATTAACATCTCTTTCTAAACAGAATTACAGCCCGTTCACACTAAGAATGAGATCTATAAAGATAGATAATGTGGATGCTAATATTGTTAAAGCAGAATGAATTCTGATTTGCTGTCTGTTTTTATCCTTCATCAGCTGGAAATCTTTCTGAAAGTGATTCCAATGATATTATTGTTATAGCCGTCTCTGCTATTATTTCATATTTAAAACAATTTATAGAACTACATATTTATCGTCATCGTCACAGTTATCATCATCGGCGTGAACAGGCCATTATGCAACAGTAAATTCTGGTCCACAATTTTGAATAAGTTATATCAACGTTAACTAATACGACCTCATTGTAACTTGTTAATGTTACCTATAAGTGTGACATTGTATATGAATAAATGTTAACCCTCTTACCCTGGTAGTATACGCTCCTTCTGGTTCATCTTCAAGCACTCTGGACATCCCAAAATCTGAGACTTTGCACACTAGGTTGCTGTTTACTAGGATGTTCCGTGCTGCGAGGTCCCTGTGAACGTAACTCATGTCCGACAGATATTTCATACCAGACGCGATTCCTCTCAGGATGCCCACAAGCTGAATAACGGTGAAGCGGCCGTCATTCTTCTGAAAGAGAAAGAAACACTTCAGACCTGAATAGTGACTCCATGACAAGAATCAAAGTTGCTCTATTTGCGATTGTTCTTGTATTGCTAAAAGTTTTTGGGATGCCTGCCTTTACATGCACATGAACTTTAATGACATCCCATTCTTAATCCGTAGGGTTTAATATGGAGTTGGCCCACCCTTTGCAGCTATAACAGCTTCAACTCTTCAGGGAAGGCTTTCCAAAAGGTTTATGGGAATATTTGACCATTCTTCTAGAGCGCATTTGTGAGGTCAGGCACTGATGTTGGACAAGAAGGCCTGGCTCTCAGTCTCCGCTCTAATTCATCCCAAAGGTGTTCAGTCGGGTTGAGGTCAGCAGGCCAGTCAAGTTCCTCCACACCAAACTCACTCATCCATGTCTTTATGGACCGACGCTTTGTACCCTGGTGTGCAGTCATGTTGGGACAGGAAGGGGCCATCCCCAAACTGTTCCCACAAAGTTGAGGTCATGAAATTGTCCAAAATGTCTTGGTGTGCTGAAGCTTTAAGAGCTCCTATCTATCTATCTATCTATCTATCTATCTATCTATCCATCCATCCATCCATCCATCCATCCATCCATCCATCCATCCATCCATCCATCCATCCATCCATCCATCCATCCATCCATCCATCCATCCAATGATTTTCACAATCTGAAATTTGAAAATGAATGTAGAATTTCATAATTTCAATGTAAAACAAGACACTGTATAGACAGACAAACAGAATCTTACCCGGAGAAACATGTCCAGTGAGCCATTCTCCATATACTCAGTGATAATCATAACTGGCTTGCCTGCAATGAAAGCGAGAGAAAAAAGGAACAATTAAACTAAATAAATTCAAGTTTCCACAATTTTTTTTTTTTTTAAATACAACAAATCTACCCTGAACAATTTGCTTTGTAATACATCATGTTAATGCCTTCATAGGATGAATCATTTTGTTGTATTCCTCATTTGTAAGTTGGTTTGAATAAAGGCATCTGCAAATTAAAAACATGTAAATCTACCTAACGAGCACTAAACCTTGCCTACTGACAGTATTTGAATGCCAGAGATGTATTGGGCGCTTGCAACATGTCGCACAATCGCACAAATCTCAGTGTCAACCAACCAGATGTAAACACTAGGCACAGAACATGAATATCAGAATCAACACACACTCACAGGCCTGCTGATTGACACTCAGCCAATGCTCCTTTCTTAGCGAGGAAGTGCGGTAAATAAAGCTCAACCAGACACATTGTCGGCCATCTTTGTTAGGCTGGCCTTTCTGATGACCTTGAAGTGAGTTTGACTGACAGCTCCTCCAGAGGGCCTGAGGAGCAGGTGACCTCTGACCCCTCCCACTCACTGTCTGACTTTCCCAGACCCGCCCCTTTCCACCCACCCTATTAGAATGCTAATGAAGTATTTACTGATTTTTTCAAGTTTCGCGTGTATGGTTGTGCCAACATGTGTGTAAGCTTGACAATGAACTCTGCAAGACGAGGGTTAAAATCTTCATCAAAACATAAATATTTTCCTCATAACTAAAACCTCATAACTAAAACAAAAACACCAAAAGTATTGATTACTTACTTTCGAAACATTTTAAACAAGAGAACCAGAAGTCATACGTCAAATAATCTAAAAGAAATGCTGTTGAATCATTGATGAGAGATACCGAGAGGCCCAGCAATCCCACACTACCTTATTTACATATTTAGATTCACTTCATACTCATTTACATTATGCAAATGAAGCATTCAACTCTATTAACTCTGCTGTAACACAAAGCAGGAGACTTAAGACGGCTTTATAGTTTCTTGGGGACATTTATGAGCTAAAATTAAATTAAACATTGACAGTGCTGGCTGGTATTCACCGGTTAGAAATGTCTCCCACCAATTTAATTTACTAAGGAATTATAAATCAGTTTTGATGTCACCTGCTGCTCAAGACATGAGACAAGAGCCTTTTTTTGAGTGTGGGAAATAAACACATACATATACGTTATTAACATACAAACAGAAACTGTTATATAACAATATAATTTAAAAATAAATACATGTATTATTGTATATTCAAATATATGTCCGTGCATGGTGATTTTAACCAACAACATACATAAAAAGATATTGTATTATATATACAATTTCTTTAAAAAAAAAAAAAAAAAAAAAAAAAAAAAAAAAAATTATATATATATATATATATATATATATATATATATATATATATATATATATATATATATACACTACACACAATTTGTCAATATACACACATACATACATATATAAATTAATTCAACCTACAAAAATCTTTACTTATTTATTTATTATCACATTCTAAGTGATTCTTATTCTTAAGGATGAACTAATGCTGGTTTGTTAAACATGAAATGACCGCTTAAAAAATAAATGGAAAATTAAAAGTAGAAGGAAAGCCAAGACGAATAAGAAGCCAAATGTGTAGTGTGTGAAGGTTAACTTTCTCTGTCTCTCACACACACACACACACACACACACACACACACACACACACACACACACACACAAACAGCAGTGGCTGTAGGTTAGGGATATAGGGTGACACTCTAACCCCCAAACACATTTAGGTCCGACGACGTGATTAATGAGTCTGCTGTGCTTTTTAGCTCACATTAGCCCTCCAGAGCGGCCCGCTCCATCTGGAGACCACAAGGGTGAGTGTGTGTGCATCACACAGCAGTTTTTGTCAGGACACGCTCAGCAAGCAAACACACTGATAAGCTGGACATGCATACATAAACACACACGACCATTAGCACATCAAAAGAAAAACGACATCACCAGTCTGTTTCTTCAGGGCTTTAAGCCTACTTAATATCCAGACTTTTGACCATGTAGTGTTCTGGATAGGGTTGCACCGGCCGATCGTAAGTTCTTAAATTGGAGCGTAAAATCCAAGGCTTAGCAACTTCTAGCTTTTAATTACTAACTACTATGTACTTCATTTGGTTGCTCCATTTGTTCTTAAAGAGATAGTTCACACAAAAATGAAAAGTATCCCATGATTTGCTCACCCTCGAGCCATAGGTGTATATGACTTTCTTCTTTTTCTTCACATATGGCCAGACGGCTGTTATGGAAGCCAGTGATTATAGTTTATACATTTATAAATATGGATATTTTTCTAAGAAAAAAACATTACTTCGCTTCAGAAAGCCTTTATTGACGCACTAGACCCGTGTGGAGTACTGTTGGGTTTTTTTGGGCTTCAAAATCTAAGGTACCATACAGTGTTATTATAAAGCTGGGACGAGCCATGACATATTTTAATATAACTCAGAGTGTGTCTGACTGAAATAAGAATGTCATATACACCTAGGATGGCTTGAGGGGGAGTAAATCATGGGCTCATTTACATTTTTGAGAGAACTATCCCTTTAAGGCAGAAAGTAGCTTGAAGGTCGTAAGCTCTCCGTAATGTAGTCACATAATATGATGTTTACCCTCAATGATCCAACAGCAGACTTCAAATACTTGAGCAGATGTTGTGTTTAAATGCTGTGGATTTAATTAATCCTTGATTAAAGCAGTTTTACCTCGCATAACAAATAGTAAAAATATGTTTCCATTAAATACAATACTACTTAAAGGGTCACGAATTGAGAAATACAATTTTTCTTGATCTTTCAACATACAGTCAAAACAAACATTATTCAGACACCAGATGTAATGTTTTAAAAGTGGCTGCAGGACACTATAGATCATTTATGTGCAGTGAGGATAGCAAAATAAAGTAAACTGTGACATTACACCCCAAAATTCTTCATACCAGTAAAATTGATTAAAATGTGAGTTTGATCAGGGTTGGAGCTAAACTCTGCAGGACAGTGCCTCTCCAGGACCATTGAACTATAGAGGTCATTATACTCTAAAATACTATGAAAATAATATCCTGCACATTTAAAAACTCAAAACTATGGAAGCTTTTTTCTGTCATGGAATAAAACAATTTAAAAGAAAATTGCGACTTTATATCAAGCAATTCTGACTTTATAACAAGCAATTCTAAGACAAAAAGTCTGAATAATGAAATAAAGCTTTTTTAATTTTTTAATCTGTGGCAAGAACATTTCCATACAAAACTTCCAAAAAACAGCTTTTATTGAAACTAAGCAGTTTGTCTCCGTATGACATCGTTGTGCAACGAAAGACCTCCTCTGTAGAAGATTAACGCCTACTTCTACATCATTGCCTCTCTAGCCCCGCCCACTGATCTGCCCAAGTAGTAGGAGGTGAGTTAATCCGTAACAATAATGACTGTATCCATGATGGTAATCCATATGACCCCAGTGGAAAATCCATATCTTCTGAAGTGAAACAATAGGTGTATGTAAGAACAAAACTAATAGTTTCAACTATAAATTGTCACTTCCGAACTACGGTCATACGAAAAAACCCAAGAGTCAACTGAGCATCAACTAACCCAATTACTTTTATTATATGTGCTCACAAAGATTTATTATTTTCATAAACATCTTAGTTTGTGTTCATCTGTAGAAAGAAAGTCATATACATCAGGGATGGGAATTTTTATTTATGGGTGAACTACCCCTTTAAGGCAAGTCAAACCTCATGAAAACATTGCAATATAAAAACGACTGCAGAAGACAAATAGGAGCCCTTGGTGTCAGCTTTGACTTACATTTGGTGACCACGCCCTCCAGGTGAATGATATTGGGATGGTCAAACTGGCCAATGACACTGGCCTCGCTCAGGAAGTCCAGCCTCTGCTGCTCGGTAAACCCCGCCTTCAGCGTCTTGATGGCCACGCAGATCTCACGCTTCCCAGGAAGTTTCAGACGACCGCTGCACACCTCGCCAAACTCACCTGCAGAGACAGGAAGTGACATTTACAAGCATCTCTCATCAATAGATGACATGCTGAAGACACGAAAGGTTAACGTACCGATGCCGATCACCTTCTCGATCTTGATACAGGAGGTGTTGATTTCCTTAGCGAACTCCCTGATGGCCTGGTTGGGGTCTTCATAGGTGAAAGGGTCCACATATATTCTCACCCCTGCCGGCACATCAACAGAAGGTTTGAGGGTGGAAAATTGCCTTTTTTGTTCCAGCTGTGGACTAACGACAGGTGTTTGCTTACCTGGCTTTGGGTTTTTATCCTCGGCCTGTTTAGTTTTGCTGTATTTGCTCCTCCTGAGAAGAAAAAAATCAGCATTTATTCTTTTATTTGTCTATCACAATGTTATTTTATCATTATTGGATCCTATTATAATATTTATTAATATTGCAAATTAGGTTTTATACATATTTAATTTTTATTATTTTATATATTTAATCACATGTAAAACCGCCAAACTGCTGAAATCATTGGCGAGCCGAATCATGACTCAATACGCTGATTCATAACGTCCAAAATTTTTTTTTGAAATCGGTAGTCGTTATTTAATTTTTTTGCGCACACAAACTATTCTTGTTGCTTCATAAAATGATTGTAGAGCCGCTGTAGTGAGATGGGCTTTGTAACGACGTCTTTAGTGCCTTTTATGGGTCTTGAGAGAGGAAATGACATTGGTGTCAATGAAGGCCTTTCTGAGCCATCGGATTTCACCAAAAATATCTTCATTTGTGTTCCGAAGATGAACGGAGGTCTTTCAGGTGTCGAACGACATTAGGGTAAGTAATTAATGACAGAATTTTTATTTTTGGGTGAACTAACCCTTTAAAAGTTTTAGTTTACACTATCAAAACTTGTTATGGAAAAAATAGCAGATGTTCTGTCACCTTTTGGTGATGATGAAGGTAATGATGAGGATGAGGAGGAGAACAACACCACATCCGGCCACCAGCAGCAGCAGCACGGCAGAGCTCATGACTCCTCCTACAACAGGAGCTGCGACTGAGAGAGACACAAACACTGCATTCATATACATTCATAAAAAAGTGCCAGGAAGAAGCTAAAAAATAAAACATTTTGATCTCACTATGAAAAACTGTTTAAAGAACCTGTGTCACAAAAAAGAATCTTCTGAACAACAAAGGTTCTGAATGGAACCATAAAGCCAAAAAAGAACCTAGTGCTGCACGATTATTCAAAATAAAACCCAAATCGTGATATGGTTAAGGGGAATTATCAAAACGATTTATTTAAATAAATAAATGTGGTGCGTGTTTCAGAGTGAAGCGCAGAGCTGTGTTCATTTACACATGATCCGGAGTTTTTAGTGTCTTGACTCATAGTAAATGCTGCTCTAGATGAACTCATCTCTGCAGTTTGGGTCGTTTATAACATGCATTTATGAACAGAACGTGTGCCAAACCCTTTTCCCAAACTTGTAATGAGAAGCGCTTATAAATTGGCTGTTTGCTGCTGTTTTCCGACAAAATAAAAGCTTAATGAATTAACACTTTAAAATGAAGAAATTTCAGAGAGCCATAAAAATTACAGTTGTAATTTCAAAATTAATATTTATTATATTATTGTTTTCTTTAATGTGTTATTTAACAGTGAAATATCGCAATAGTGATATTTCTTATTTTGTTACTACTTTTATTTAGTAATAATAGTAAAAATAATATCAAAACTATTAATAATTATTATTATTTTATATTTATATTGGTAGGACTTTAGTTTAGGGACCAATTTTTACTATCAACAAGTTGCTTATCATGCATATTACTATAATATTGGCTGTTTATAAAGCACATATTAATGCCTTATTCTGCATGACCTTATTTTACAACCCTTAATCCTACCAATACCTAAACTTAAAAATTACTTTCCTAACTATTATTACTAAGCAGTAATTAGGAGTTTATTGAGGCAAAAGTCATAATAAATAGTAAGATTTGGACCCTATTCTAAAGTGTGACCTTTTTCTTAAATGTCAGTCCTAAAGTGTTTCATATCAGTTCAGTCAGCCTCTAATGCCAGTGACTAGCAACAAAACAGATTTAGAATTTATCATTATAAATATTTTATTCACCCACCAGTGTTGGTGCTGAACTCGAAGGGGGCGCTGAACTCTCCGTAGCCCGCGGCGGTGCGTGCGCGCACGTGAAACACGTAGGAGGTCAGCGGCGTCAGATCTTTAATATCAGTATTACGAGACATCGTCTTTACAATGCGATAACTCCTCTCATTCTGATCCTGAGATTTATAAAGAAAGAAAGAGACAGAGAACGGAAGACAAGAGGAAGGTAAGAGGTCAGTAGGGGGACGTTTGAGGGCTATTTTAACTCCAATAAAACTTCACTTCCTGTTTGTCCAGACAGCAAGTGTCCACAGGGGATTGCTATACATTATCTTAAAGGAACAGTCCACCCTAAAATTATAATTCTGTCATTGTGAAAAAAAGATGTTTCCCATTATTCACCTTCTCGTAGTATTTAACCTCGTATTCCAGTATGACACCGTTGGGCTTCTCGGGCTCGTCCCAGAACAGAGAGAGCGTGTGGCGGGTGATGTCCTTACTCTCAACAGTCATGACTGTAGAAGGAGCTGAAGAGAGACAAAAAGATTTAATATATTTAAAAAAAGGTTTATGTTTACTAAATTGTACTTTTGTCAGGTTTTCCTGAGACATCTGTTTTTCTTTTATCACATCAGAAACAAACAGAGAGTGACAGGATAAACCCAGAGGACAAGGAGACCTTTCTTCTTCTAAACTGTGGATTTGGAGTTAAGACCGCTATTGTCTGTTTGGTTTTTTCCCCCCCCAAAGCTGTTTTTGTTGAGGGTGAGAAAGTCAAACAACACAGAATCAGAAACAACAGAGATCTGCGTCGTCTTCTCCGCTTTTCCAAAGACACATCACACAGAGTCGAGAACACAATAATAAAAGAGAAAAACAGCAAAAGAAAGTGAAAACAGATCTGAGGGATGTGAAGGAAGAAGAAGAAAAAAAATCTCCATGTATTAGTTTCCTCTACCAAACAGAACGACTCCAGATATCAAAACCACAGAACGCTTGCCACATTTCCACACAATTCAGATGCTGTCTTTGGCGAAGTCCTACACATCCCCTTCTGTGTATTTTGGCTAATTAAGGGTGTTGGTTAAGTCAAGCATGAGTATTAGCATTGCTCATATTTGCCGTTGAACGAACTTCCAACTCGAAAGCCTCTTAATATTTTCAGAAAATGTGGAGTTTTGACTTCACATCCATGTTTTAGGAGACTGAAAACCAAAGAAAAGTAAACATTAAAAATATTTTCAAATGCACCGTATAAATCACCCAAATTCAGAGATGAAGTTCGCATGGAGCTGCTTTCACTGTGAATCGAGCCACTCTGACACGCTGAACCCACAGGATCATGAGCTGCTCATGTGTAAATAAACACAGTGCTGCACTTCACTCTGAAACACGCGGTGCATATATTTCATTAAATCACAACCTTTGTGGTTTGATAATCAAAGTCATATCACGATTTCAGCTTTATTTTGATTAGTCTTGTAGCCTTAGTGTTGGGATTTAAAAATTGATTTCAATTCTGTAATCGGATACTTAAGGTCAGGAATTGGATACTTGTTATGTTGCACCACTTAACTTTAAACACAGATTAACCATGTAAAAAGATTAGTGCAACCCACCCTTAAAATGCCTTAATGCACTATAACAGCGATATTAAAAGATTAAATTCAGTTCTTCACCTTTTTGATGATGCATACTATATACAGGTGAGTAGATGAACCAATAATATGAACGCAATGCGTTTTCTTTATAACAGTTTTCAATGGGAAAAACACTTCACGAGAAACCTTGCGTTGCACTAATATTCTGTGTTATCTTTATTGCAATCAAAATCGATAAGAATCGGAATCAGAATTGTTCAAATTCAAACGATACCCAACCCTATGTAGCCCTCACATCTAGACCCCCCACATTCAGCATAGAAAATGTACAAAAAGTGCACGGATTTATTGTTGGCCTCTCTATAAGCATCCTAAATTCAAGTGCTAAAGCTAGAGTTTCATGCATTAGCGAGTGTGTTACTGTTAAACAATTCGATCCCCCGCCAGCTGTAGCAGCAGCTCGACGGCGGTCCTCTTCCATCTCACAGATCCGTCTTCTTCTGCCAGACCCGACAGACTAAACGTGATTTAGGGGCGTCCCTCAGGGGGACTCGGAGACGACCCCCTCCAGCCAAAAACACAAGGGGTCACCGCCCCCCTTCAACCACCTAACACACTCATCCCTAACACACATCCATCATGCCGTCTGCTCTGACAGATATGGGCCGTAATGGAGTTGTGGGTGTGTGTGTGTCTGGCTGAGATAACGTTAAAGGAAAGATGAGAATCTGCACTCGTTCATCGTTAACACTCGAGCTATAAGATTTATGTTAAGATTTAGTAAAAATGATTTAGGAACATCATACTATACAGTGTGCTTTGTTAAGGCCTTTAGTGCATGCTGGGATAGTCAGAATTTGCATACACATTTTAAAAATACATTTTTTTTCATCATATTGTTTTATAGAAATACAAAATATACGAAATGCAGCGTATCAGCAGTCAAGCCATATAGGTCTTCATTGCTCAAATACACATTTCACAGTTTTATAATAATACTTGATTACTGATCAGACTTAGAAAATAGGTTCTACTATTATTAGAGGCGTATGAATGATATGAAAAGTGAACATTGGTCTTTTTAATCACATCGATTAATACATTTTTACCATGGTTAAGGAAGTTTTACACAGCTTCCCTTTCCTTGAGACGTTTAAAATCTCTTTATCTGACTTTTTTTCTGTGACAGCAGGAATAAATTGTGTTGTCTATACGTATTAAACATAATTTCAGTAGCAACTACATTAAGTATATGTTAATTATTCTAAATATACCCACACGACTGCCCGCTGCACAACTAAGTAGGACAGAAGTATTCAGGTCTTCTGTTTTATAGCCAAAGGCACGTCAATGCATGACAAAACCCCACCCTTTCACACTACGCCCTACACCCTGAACTCCACACTCCGATCCCTCAGGCTGATTTACAGGCTTGGGTTGTCACAGAAAGTTCCGGATCTCCAGCTAACGCTCTATTCCGATGGAAACCCAAGACACCATCAAGAGCGCAGACCGCATATCACAAGTCGGCAATTACACACACACACTGTCATGAATCAAAATAGAGTGTATTTGACACTCTACATGTGTGTGTGTGTGTGTGTGTGTGTGTGTTTGTAATGGAGCACAAAGGTCATATGGAAGTTCTCCGTAGGTGATTAGGCGAGTGAAATTGAACCTTGTGAAATGTTTTCTCTGAAGATTAGGTGAGAAATATAGTGCACAACTGCTCAAAAGTTTTTGAAAGAAATCTCTTCTAGTTACCTAAGCTGCACTCCAAAAATACAGTAAAAGTGAAATTGAAATTATAATTTGTACACAAAAAAAAAATCTAGCTTTCATTTAAAATAGAAATCTTGGTAAAATTATAAACATCTTTAGTATCTATTTACTAACTGTTTTCAACATTGATATTAATCATAAATGTTTCTTGAGCAGCGAATCCTCATATTAGAATGATTTCTGAAGGATCGTAACACTGAAGACTGGAGTAATGATGCTGAAAATTCAGTTTTGATCACAGAAATAAATTACATTTTAAAATATATTACAATAGAAAACACTCATTTTAAATTGTAATAATATTTTAATTTTTTTTACTGTATTTTGGTCTAACTAAATGCAGTCTCGGTGAGCAGAACTTCTTTCCGAAACATTATGAATTATTTTGGCCAGCAGTCACATGCAAACATGACCCCTGATTAAATTTAAGCATGTTTGGACACACTCTCACCAGCTTGGTTGGTGGTGAGCGTGACGGACACGGCCTGCTCCAGGCTGGGGTTGTGTTTGGACACCCCGTTGACAGCCCAGATCTGGAAAGTGTAGTTGGTGTGCGCCTGCAGCTGATGAACGGACACCCGCGTGGAGCGCAGACTCAGGCGCTGTGGAGAGTATCGCACATCATCCCCACACAGCGCGCATCTCTGCGTGTCTCGCACACACTGCTTACACACCACGTTATAGGTGAGATCCTGACGGCCTCCGGAGGAGAGGGGCGGACTCCATTCCAACAGTACCGACGTCTCGTTGACATTAGATATCAGATTATGTGGAGCAGATGGAGGACCTGCAATGAACACAGAGAGATAGAGAGCTTTAGAGTCCATATTTTGAGTGCATATCCATCACATACAAATAGGTTGCTATTTCATTTAGCTAGAGATAGAATGGAAAATTGGTTTATTTTTGGTCCTGTTTAAACCTTGTATTAAAGGGGTGGTAAAACACGATTTCACTTTTCTAACTTTAGCTAGTGTGTAATGTTGCTGTTTGAACGTTCAAGGTTTAAAGCAAAGGGAGATATTTGTTTTTAAAAAATTCAATTTCTAAGGACTACAGCAAACAGCCGGTAGGGACTACAGACATTCCTCCAGGGTTGCTGACATCATTAACCGCAATATTTACATAAACCCCTCCTTTGACAATATTAAATAAGGGGGGCGAGGCCATTTTTTGAGTGTTGTTGCCGCAATGAACGAAACGCTTTCATTTTCATCCGGATTGCAGGTCCACTTTGTTCAGCCTTCTTAGGGACGGGGGAGTTAGGGATCAATGGTTAAAATGTATTTTTAACTCTGTCCCTCATAATTATTACCCAAATCTCGCTCTCTGTGCTGCACATTTTACAGAGGAAAGCTTCCACAATCTTCCTGAGTTCAATGCAGGATTCACACAAAGGCTTGTCCTGAAAGATGGAGCAGTTCCAACTTTAAAAATGGGCCACAACCTGTAAGTATGATTTATTTTCCGTCTATGTGTTTTCCTTTAATAGTTTGTATTGTTACTTGTACGTTGTAGCAAGAAAGTAAACAAATGACAACGCTGTTTGGCTCTGCAAGTTTGTTAAATGCTCATTCATACTTAAGGTTATCCGACAAAAACCTAACGCTACAAACTTTTTTTAAAATCTCAACAGCACACTTGGATTTAGTGTAAATTATTCTTTGATTAGAGCTTTTATGTATTGTTTATGTACATGCATGTTTTTCTACAGTCATGCTAAACATGGTTCTGTGTTTGATTTGGCTACTAGTAAAGCCAATGATTAGTGTTCGTTTTGGGTTAATAGTTCTTGCAAAATATATGTGGCTATAATCGTCCTAAAAATACAAAAGGTGCTATTCAGTAGCGATCATTATAGATCACTATACTATAGTTAGCGAATCACAACACACTGGGCCAGCTAGCCAATCTAAGACCACTGCGTATTTTTGAGGGACCGGCTTCATCGAACCCGGAAACCATCAGACCGTTTTTACAAGGAGGGACAGAGCAGTGTAGCCTGACAAGCCAAACCCACATCAAGATGTTTGGTCTGGAAAGTCACCATTGACAGCTCAATCCGAGGGGCGGGATAAACGGTTGTCTTTCAAACTCCCTCTGCACGCGATAGGATAGCGCTACAACCAACCAGAGCAACATGAAGGTGAAGCAGAGCTTGTTGATAGATTAAACATTCACCGTATCCAGTCGGCAAAACCCCGAACACATCTTCCCTTCTTAAGAATGACTTCAGTGCCGTTCTTTGTTCTTTTCTCAGAGAAAAGCTTAACTCCAAGTCTTCCAGAGTCGCGGTCAAAGCTGATTCAAAAGACCGCCGTTCATCAGTTTCTGTGTTTACTAGAAGCACGCAAACGCAACTCGGCCGTCATCATTATGGCCCCGCCCACCGACTCTATACACGATGTGATTGGCCCGCCCAGAGTTTGGGGATTACAGCTCAGAAGGGTTTTGAGAGTTGCTAGACGACACTCGCGGGCAGATTAGATTTGCTGCTGCTAGGGTGCATCTAGATTTCTAGGCTGAGTAGTGTAGAATAAAGGTAAAATATATGAAAAATGATGCAGTTTTTTAAAACAAAGCATGAACACATGTTACAGTGCACCTCACAAACACAATCAAGCCTTCGAAAGAATGTGTTTTACCACCCCTTTAAGATGCGTCCTGTTCGATCGGATCACAAGTGGATGATGCTAAACACAGGCGTAAATGAGGCCTAAAACGTTTTCCTGTCCACTTTCGACCACTTCCAGATGTACTCGCATTTGATGGATTGTTTTCATAGTGTAAACACTCATGTGTTTGAATGAGAGAACGAGACAGAATACGAGAAAAAAACAAGAACAGAAGGAAAGGACAAACAGCGTCTGTTATAGAAAGAAAGAAAGAAAGAAAGAAAGATAGAGCTGGTCATTAGTATGGGAGGGAGAGAGAGAGAGAGAGAGAGAGAGAGAGAGAGAGAGAGAGAGAGAGAGAGAGAGAGAGAGAGAGAGAGAGAGAGAGAGAGAGAGAGAGAGAGAGAGAGAGAGAGAGAGAGAGAGAGAGAGAGAGAGAGAGAGAGAGAGAGAGAATTTTTTTTTTTTTTTTTGAAATTCACAAAACTTTTATTTACAAAAAATCATTGTTGCAGAAACATATTATTAAAATAAAAAATAAACAAGAATTAAATAAATAAATAAACAAACAAACAAAAAACCGCCAGATAACTCAGATAACTAATACAATGTGAAAATCAAACCATCTTCAAATATTTGACATATAGCATCATTACAACACCAAATATTTTTAAAAGAAAGCAGATCACCAACATATCTATAGTAATAAAAATCAATTAAGATTCTAGATTGGACCAAGTTAAAAAACAAAATGACAACGTTTTGTACTGTATCCTGTTCTATTTTCTTTCTCCTGCTGAGAGAGAGAGAGAGAGAGAGAGAGAGAGAGAGAGAGAGAGAGAGAGAGAGAGAGAGAGAGAGAGAGAGATGACAGACAGCTGGTAGAGTGAGACTGAAACAGTCTCATTTAAATTCATTTATTTGATGTGAGGAACATCTGCTGCACATACAAGAAAGTAAACAGAAATAATCACATGCCCATGCACAACAAATACCTTCGAAATTTAGCTTTCAACTAGTTATTTATGTTTCAGCTCCTTTTTCATTTTAAATAAATTAGTCATTTGTAATTCTTTAAAAAAAAAATGTTTTAATTAAATTTAATTATCTATAGATTCAAAACGGGATATAGTTCAAAACGGGATATCTGGCCTTAACAAATATATTTATAATTTTTAATTAATAAAGATGCTTATTAAATGGAAACAGAATTATTTGACCCAACTAAATAAAATATTCAAATCAATTTTAAAGTAAAATCTTTAAGAAGTCAAATACCAATTTACATGGCACCTCATGTACACCCACTTCAAACCGGTGCGTATATTTGTGTTCAACTCACGTGTGCAAGGCATGGCAGCCGGATCAGTCTCCGATCTGTAATATCCCTTGTCACAATCACAGGAAGTGGCTCCTTCTTTCATGGAGTAACTGTGCAGCGGACATTTACAACAGCCGGTGTCTGTAGAAAGAGACCTGTAGTAGCCCACCTTACACACTACGAGAAGAGAGATACAGGACGACGTTAATTCTGTGCAAATATGTAACCCAGATAACACAGTATGATTCAGATTATTATGAATCATTATTAATTATGAAATGATTATATAAGTATATAAGCAGACAAAGATGGAGCATGAAAAGCCGCCAGGTTTCCATACACAAAACAATGATGCATTTACGATGGAGAGAGAAGCCAGGGAAGGGAGGTGAAGTCAAGAGAGCGAGAGACAGACCAGAGGATGATGAATGAGGAATTCTGGGTGTTTTCCCAGCATGCACCAGTCACCTTTCATTCTCCCATCCATATATCTGAGTAAAACATGTTTTGACATCATAAATAAAGAATGCGTGATGTTTAAATAATCTAGCGTGTCGTGTCCTCCTACTCCTCCTGCCTGAAAAACATCATCGTTTTTCATCGTCCTTATCACTCATTTACGTGCAAACACATACGCGCCCATCGCTCTACGTTTAGACGTCTGTGTACATATGGATGAAAACTGGGAGGATGAAAGATGCCTTAGACTCCAGCACACTACTATAAACTTATATCTGACTCCAGAGACCAAACAGAAATGCTGGAAACATGAGGTCAAGGTTTGGCTGCATGATGATGGTTAGCATGACCCGGTTATCTCCTGCTGGCAGATGTGGTAACTACAACAAGTGATAGCAACAAGCATTTGCGTTAATAACCATTCAAAACTAGCCATGAATGGGAATGCAAACAGATCTATTTCATAAAAGTCAAACAAATGACTTCCAGCCACTTAGAAGTAATTTATTTTAGGGCATGTTTACAAGACAACAATGAACAAAAATGGAAACGTTGTTCCTTGGCATTTTTCATGTACAGACGACAACATTGTCAAAACAACCCCAGTTCACATGGATCTGTGAAAACGACACTGTGAAATTATTCATACCAGGTCAGTAGCCATTTTTCAGAGACGAGAATGGTATCATCATGGTATTAAAAATGTGCACTTTGAAACCTGTTTTCAAAAGTTTGCATTTTCAGGCCTCCAAAACGCCTGTGTCATGTAAATGCTTTTATTGGAAAACTTTCATGAACTGAGAAGTCAAATTTCAGAGCTGAAAACTAGTCCAAAAAAAGTTATTTTAAAGGTGCCCTAGAATGAAAATTGTAATTAACCTTGCCATGGTGAAATAATAAGAGTTCAGTACATGGACATCACATACTGTGAGTCTCAAACACAATTGCCTCCTACTTCTTATGTAAATCTCATGAATCAAAAACACCACGGAAAAATAAGTGATTCTCAACATAACGACACCTGTGACGCAATCGCTGGGATCATTAATATGTAAACCCCTAATATTTGCATGCCAGAACATGTTCATTGTCAGACAGAACTGACGGAGCTGAATCATCGGGAGTTCAGGTAAACAAGCGAGGATAGCAAAAACGGCAGCTCTCATGGACACAAATGTCATGCTCTAGGCTGTACAGGGGACGTGAGGACTTTTCATAACCTTCCCACTGATAAAACATGTCAACAGTCATGGTTGATGTTTATTATAATCGGATACCGCAACAATTTAATTCAAAATCGTTCATTTTCTCTGCCCATTTCACCGTGGCAATATCAAGCAAGCTTCGCTCAGTGCCTAAAACTAAAGAAAGGGGCAATTCCAACTATATTCCAACTATAAATCACAGTAAGTAGTGATTTATCCACTTATTGACTGTCTATTATTATCGATTATGGCGGAGGAAATTGTTGGAGGTAGCAAGGATTGTGTTCTGCAAAAAGAGTTTGAGGTAAATAAATAATTTTGCAATGTGCTGTTAGTTTCTGTTTGATATAATTGTATATATATATATATATATATATATATATATATATATATATATACACACACACACAAATATACTGATATTCTGGTCTATAACGAATCACACACACATACATACATACATACATACATACATACATACATACATACATACATACATACATACATACATACATACATACACAAATATACTGATATTCTGGTCTATAACTCCTCCCTGAACCTCCCGCTACCCTGTATCTTGCTCTCTCATTGGAGAGCAAGATACAGCAAGAAAATTACATCGCCGACGCCGATGTAATTTTCATGTAATTTTCATGACACAGAGTCATTCGTTTACCTTGAGAGCTGTAATAGTAAAAATGTGCTAAATGTTTTTGAGAGAGTTCCACATGTAATACTAGCTATTTTATATGCAAATATATCAGCCAATCACAGCAGATGGCGTTAACACTGAAGTCTCACAGCAGACACGCCCATTCAAACAGAGCTTACATCAGGCTAGGAAAAATGCATTTTATTTCTAAATGATGGCAAGTTTTGATGTAACATCTTACTAACATTATTAGTGCACCACATTAAATATTATAAAATAATAAAACAAGCAGTTCATGGCCCCTTTAATAACTTAGTTCAGTCATCAATGCAAATGTCTTTTTATTTGCATTTTACAATGTTACATACTATGAACACTGTGAAAGTCATTCATGCATACGTAACCCTACAAAGCCTGACATATAAAATACAAATCTAATAGTTTAAAAATCAAAGTTTACTAACCCATTAGAAAAATCTAAAAAAAAACTTTGTATATGCCTTTTTGCTGAGAATCATATTTGATAAGGCAAGCTTTTATGGATCATATAGTATGGTGAGAAAGTGGAGGAAAATGCGTTGGGAAGGAAAAAAACATGCATTTTATCCAGAAGCCCAAACTGGCAAAAAAAAAAAATGCCGTTTGGTGGAGATCCTGTTATTTATATGGTCAAAAAGTAAGATGCAAATCTGATCCCATTCACATGCATAAAATGCACATCAATTGTTACTCTATATCTCCCAATGATTAATGTCTCTCTAATTTTATGATCAAAGCTCTGCAATTTTTATTTTGGTACGTACAAAATAGAAGATATACTATTTATATATTATTATGATGCAATGCAATACAATGATGATTGAGAGATGTACAAATAAACATTATTCAGATGTATCCTATTTCATCAATCAGACGCATACAGTAGATTGTGTTCAACAGATTCAGCAGTGTTTAGAGAAATTCATGGATCAAATATAATACTTTATAGAGTTTAAATGTTGCTGGAAACCTGCTAGGAGTAAAGAAAAACAAAACCGAAATGGGAAGGAAAAAATAAACGCCACAAGGATCTCTTAAGGCTCTTAGATGTTCCTCTGCTAATCCTAATGAAGGGAACAGACCTTCGGACAGATTATCACCATCAGTGTCGGCCTCTAATCTCGGTTTAAGATTGATCCAGAGGTGCAGAGGAGACACCAGAGGAAGAGGAAATCATCTCTCATTCTCTCTTCCCACTGGACTTAATCTTCACTGAGCTTTTCTGTAAGGCACAAAAAACCTTCCCAGACATCCAAACACACACTATAGGACACAACCCTGTGAGATAAGGGGACAAAGAAAAGTGTCTTCTGGTTTCCAACACACATTCCAGCATTCCCTGACATCTGGAGGATGAAGAGCAGCTATATCAGGCACATTTCGGACCCTTCAAATCAACATCTTTCCATTAGTGAGACGCTGAGAGACGGACTGCATCAGTGGGTGGACTGAAAATCCTCAACACACACACAGAAGATGCTTCAAGAGTATCTTGTACTTTATTGAACAACGTCCTGAATGTCTCATCCTTTTCTCTTGTTTAATTTCTTTACTCTACTCTAAACCTGTTGTCACTCATTTCTCCGTCATTCTTCAACCTACCCAACACAGTCGTTAATGTTAAGAGGATAAATGATGTATATAAAATTACAATTCTGATACTAATTTGATGATCAAGAAACATTTATGATTAATATTAATGTTGAAAACAGTTGTGCTGCTTCATATTTTAGTGGAAACTATGATACATTTTTTTAAGGATTTTTTTGATGAACAGAACTTTGTGTGAGGAACAGAAAGCACAAAAGAAAATATAGACGATTAAAATTATTAAACGTTGTATGGAAAAGATGAACAAACATTTTTCCCCAGAAAAAATACTTAATTTTTAGGTGAACTATCCCTTTAAGAATAACAGAAGTCAATGGGAAGTCTCAATTTATATAGCTAGATAAGTGTGTGTGTGTGTGTGTGTGTGTGTGTGTGTGTGTGTGTGTGTGTGTGTGTGTGTGTGTGTGTGTGTGTGTGTGTGTGTGTGTGTGTGTGTGTGTGTGTGTGTGTGTGTGTGTTGATGGTTTGCAGAGCACTAGGATTTTTTTAGACAAAAACATCAAGATCAGGTTCCTCTCCTGAGGGCATGGAGGATCTCTCACACACACACACACACACACACACACACACACACACACACACACACACACACACACACACACACACACACACACACACACACGAAAGAAACATCAATTGGCTTCTTGTCTCATGGTCTGGCATCTGTTGTTCTACATTTAGTCACTAATTAACAATTACCTCTGACCCCCCCTCACACACACACGGACGGGCCCATCAGTCTGATTGATGACAAACATGCGGAGGGCGAGCGGATCACATTGATTGATGACTCACTCGCTCCACATGTTGACCTTGACCCCACCCCGAGGCCTACACACTAACCGATTCATACAAGCCCGACTTCACCTTAACAAACTCTATTCTCATTACCAGAGGAAGTCGTCCATCTCCTCATGCCTCCAACGAGCTCTAGTAATACAATTAACCTGAACAAAAGCAAATCTCATTTAACTCTTGGGTAGATATCCATGGTCACGTTGAGTTTTGGATACTGGTCCTCATCTGGCATCTTAACTACCCAAAACATCAAATGAGCTCTTTGTAGTATCTCAACTTTTGTTTATAGAAAGCAATGAGATTAAACGGAGCAAATAAAGATTTAGCGAGACGCCAATACTAACTATTTTCTCATCAAAAGCCCCGTTTCCACCACAGGAACTTTACCCAGGAACTAGGAACTTTGGGTGGTACTTCGTGTGTTTAGACCGCAGGAGCAGGGTCTAAATGAAGTTCCGGGTAAATATTTCCCCCTCCAAACGGCCCTGCTCGCGAGGTAGTACTTTTTCAAAGTTCAGGAACTTTCGAGGGCGGGACTTGGTCGCTGAACATGCTGATTGGTTGAGCTCAGGCAGCATTTTAGTTCAACCGGCATTTTTAAAAGTCTTTTGCGAGGTTCGTTCTGCGTTCAGTAAATATCAGTCTTGCTCTCTGTCTGGTGGCGCGCGGTCGTCTCAGCCATCTCACGTTCAATGTCCGTAATAGCTGATAATAATATACATTGTCATTTTAAATCTAGCTTTACATGCTTTCTGAATATGCTGCTGAATCTGCATATTAGTGCTCTTTTCTGTCGTTGTTAATTACCTCTTTAGTAAACCTATACATAACCAGCAAAAGCAGCACAGCTTGAATCTCTTCCATACTCGTTATTCATTTTTTTTTCACCATGTAAACGACCTGACCGATTACTTTTAAGTGTGTGTCCTTACATGACGTGACGGCGCGCGCCGCGCTCATGTTGACAAGAGAGGAAAGTACATTTTTCTGAGGGGTAAACTTTTTATTTCGTATAGATAATGTTGGAGTAATGACACAGCGTATATTGCCCCAGGCAGTTTTTACTTTAACTGCGCCTGACAGAAGATTTTTTTTTCTGAGATGATTATTACACTTTACAACAAATAGCTATAAATAATACTGTATTAGTCCTGGTGGCCGTTAAGAGTTGCTATGGCTACAGTTAACACACTCCAGCTGCTGGAGAAAACAGCGTTGACATTTTTGATGCGGCAGACAAACTGCATGTGACAAAATGATTGCGATTGAAAGTCATCACATGTAAACACCAGATCGGTTTAGATAACGTCTCATGTAAACAGTCAACTAAATCTTTCAATCGGTACACTTAAAAATGATTACTGTCCTTCACTGATTTGGAGGAGCAGTCGCGCGCAGTCCTACATCACCGGACTTAATTTGCCTAATCTTCTCGGAACTTTATCGCGGTCGAAACGCAGACAGCTGCAGGTCTGGGGGGGAGAAAAGTTCCTGTAAAAAAGTTCCTGGTACAAATTGTTCCGGGTAATTCTGGTGGAAACGGGGCTAAAATCACCAATGATCTGAGCTGCTATTCACATTCATTTTATAGCTCTAAAATCTCACTTGGTCAAGAATCATCGGAGACAAACTTGGTACTTAAATGAAACGTAATCAGGAACTCTACTAAAGTTTTCTGTGCTATTAAAGAACAAACTCTGAGCAATAAAAATCTCTGGGTGGAGTAACTAGCTAAATAAAAACTAAAATTCCAATAAAAATGCACAATTTTATTACATACTATACATCTGCATGATTCTGGATAAATTAAGAAATCACAATTATTGGGTTTTAAATGATTCTTCCACGATTCTGAACAGACTACTAACCAAATAACGTCATTTTTTAAATGTTTAATTTAAATTTATTATTTAAAGTAATTATTTTGAACAAATTATTCAATGACTGACTCATAATGAACCAGCGTTTCTGAACAAATCTCTTGAATGAATGATTCAATGACAGATCTTTTTCTTTTTTTTTACATTCAGTTGTCGACACCGAATGGTGTACTGATGGATATTAATGGATTCCTTCCTCCCCCCCCCCACCCCCTATTTTGATTGTTTCCATAGACATCAGTGTTTATATCTGAAATGTAAACTTTTATCCGAGTATGTCTGTGATAATACACATATTATGAACCCAGAAATAATGATCACTTTGTTGAATCTGCTGTTTTGTCCGACAAAGCTGTCAGGAGAGATGGTAGATTAACGTCGGTGGACTTGAACTTGAAAAACGTGTGCACAGATGTCTTTCCGCAGTTGAAACAACATTTCTTTTGGCGTTCAATCATGTTAATTTGATGCTTATCGATGAACTAAAAGGAAGAGATGATTGGTTAACGGGCAGCTTTAACTGAGGTGCTACAGCGATCACAACTCATTAAAGAGCCTCAAAACGCTATTTATTGTTTACATTTCTTTTTCTTTTTAAATGACAAAATTTAAAGTTGAGACTGTTTCATATCGAAAGTAACTTGCTCTGTCCTGTCTGTCGGGTTCCTGTCCGAATCCTCTTTGCTTCGCAGTGTATTTTCTCTATGTGAGAATGTGTGGTGTGTTGGACATGGCAACAGTAACTAAAGGGGGGACGGGTCTTTGCAAACAGTCATCTGGGTTGTTTTAACCCAGCGACTGAGTTGTTTTAACCCAGCATTTTGGTTGGTTAAAACAACTGCTGGGTTAAAACAACAAAATGATTTGTCCATTTGTTTGGTTGTTTTTAACCCAATGTTTTTTAGAGTGTAACTTTACTGCTTGGTCAGTGGCAGCGGTAATGCAGATTTCAATGTTCTGCCGGACGAATCGCAGCCATTTAGGAAGGAGATTGTGTGGGTGTTTCAATCAAGATTGCAGTCTTTTAACAGCTATCATAGTATATAAATAACACAAAAATAACACCAGTTTGAAAAAGAAGTTAAAACATTTACAATTCTGAATAAATTATTCACCTGAAAGATTTTCAGTGAATAACTTTGGTCATTTTCTCTCACAAAATGTAAATATTTTGGGAGAAATATGACTCTAAGACATCTTTACAAAGCTGAGTTAAGGCGGCTTTTGCGCCTGCTCAAAATTCGGAGTCAAGACGTAATGATAAAAAAATTATAACTGCGTCGAGCTGAAACTAGTGGGTGTGTGATAGGGCCCAAAATGTGAAATTGTGCCAACTTGGATATTGGAGTTGACTAAACTTAAAAAGCTAAGGCAGCGCAAACACTTACTTTACGTCGAAATCACATTTTTTGTTGAGAAAATGCCACTTCTGTTCCACCTTTGCAGTGTAAATTTGGCATATGTCACCCAAGCTTGACCTCTCCTCAACAACACTCAACATGAACACACCATTTACTTCAAGGTGCTGCTGAATTATTTATTAATATACATTATGAAAGCACAATGCTGTTCGCATTATTGTGTCAAAGTGTATTGTTTTAATAAAACAGATTTGGCAGGTTTTTGAAGAGATTTATGCAAGACTTCCTGAAATGGCCTGAACGTCATGCTCCCCTGAACACGTACACCAACTTCCACCATTCAGAGAGAGGAATTTCCCAAAATTTACTGCACATTTATCAGCGGTAGAATCATGTACACCCTGTAGGACTGCAGGGGTCTTTAAAATGCGTACGCAATTAATAAAACCACAGGGTTTTAATAGCAACTACCATGAAAAGAAAAGAATGGAGAGAATAGAGAGAGATGAGAGTGTGTCTGGCAAGGTCTGCACGTATTGTTAAACATGAAAAGTTGTGGCAGTATTTTCTAGTACAGGAAGTTTGGGCACTGGAGGACATGCAAATGAGTTCCATACGCACAGATTTACTTCATGATTGCGTTTGTTGTGACATGCGCATACACACAAGAGTTCAGGTGAATCTATTAATACTCTTCATGCACAACCATTTCTGACACTCCCTACCAAAACAAAAGTTTACAGCACGATGGGATGCGTTTCCCGTTTTGATACCGTGTGTTTATGTGACTTATAGGGTCATGGTAAAAAAATAAGGGTGTGTATTTTTAGTTTGTTTGTCTAAACCTCTGGAAATGCGGGACGACAGACTGGCTGGAGCTGCAACACCTACCATTGTGCATGTGTGTGTGTGCGTGTGTTTATGGGAAGTGGGAGAACAGCAGGGAATTTGGTACATTTCTATTGATTTGTTGGGAAAACAAAAACACACACACCTACTGTACAAACACGTACACGTGAACGTAATGATGGTGTGGCGGTGCAATATGATGAATATGGCAGCAGTGGCATAACAGGCTCTCTTATTTTGACCTTTAACCTTTCGGAACTTTCGCTTGACCTTTAAGGATGAGGTCATAGAGACACGTGGTCAGTTCTTTAAATTAATACTTCTGTGTATTTACTATGTGGATGTCCTCAAAGATAAACATTAGATTATAAAAAATGTTTCAGTAATTCTAAAAATTCCATAGTCATTAATCTATAGCAACAATAGAAGTCTATGGCATGTTGTCATGGACACATGTATGTGCATTAGGCCTGGGCATTGAGTTGGCAAGTAGATACATTTTTCTGAATCTCTTCCATTTCAAACAATTGATTCAAAATCTATTTTAATGATTTGACTGCATCATAATCCAAAAATATCGCTGAGTCTTACATAAATATAAATATATGTAAATAATATATATTAATTAGGGCTGGGCATTTTGACCAATATCTTTTAATCGCGATTTGAGTAATTTTATAAAATCCCAATAACGATATACATCACGATATAGTTATTTTTGCTTTGAATGAGGTTGTGGTATAAAATTTTTGATACCACTGAAATGTCATAATTCTTATCACCATTTTCAACATTTAAAAAAAATGAATACTAGACTAAAATGCTTACTGTAGACAAAAGAACTGTGATAAAGAAAGAGCAAAGAAAACAAACTACAATAGAACAAAGACATCATGAATGAATACTCATCTGAAAAACTTTAGCATTAGAAATACTACATGAATAAAGTAATCAAACCCATCGCTTCGCTTCAGAAGGCCTTTATTAACCCCCGAAGCCGCATGTATTAAGGACACAAAGTTATGTTTATTTAACCATTTAAACCCAATTAGGGCCGCAAAAAGCCCTCAGGTGAGTTCTCACACACTCTATGAGCAGCGGCTTCATGTCGCTCGTCCCTCAGACAGCGCTGAGAAACACTCTCTCAGAGAGCACACGCATATACTGAAATTATTCATCTTTCGCTGCTTATTGCACTTCAATGGTAGACTGGGTAAACCCAGCCTGACCTGCCTGCGATTTGATTTCACCCGGCAACTCGGTCTGGAAACCTGTACATTCATTTCTACTGCTTCTGTAACACTTTTGCGGGAACCAATCAAGGACTGGCTTATCCACTTGATACCCTATTTGCGGGTTTAACAAGATGACGGATAGAGAAACGATGGGTCGTTGCCTGTTGATCACGCCTCTTGTGGTCTGATTGGTTGAAGGACTATCCAAATGCGTACAGTTAATTGAACTATGCTCATTGATCACGCCTCTTGTGGTCTGATTGGTTGAAGGACTATCCAAATGCGTACAGTTAATTGAACTATGCTCATTGATCACACCTCTTGTGGTCTGATTGGTTGAAGGACTATCCAAATGCGTACAGTTAATTGAACTATGCTCATTGATCACGCCTCTTGTGGTCTGATTGGTTGAAGGACTATCCAAATGCGTACAGTTAATTGAACTATGCTCATTGATCACGCCTCTTGTGGTCTGATTGGTTGAAGGACTATCCAAATGCGTACAGTTAATTGAACTATGCTCATTGATCACGCCTCTTGTGCAGTAGAAAATACAGAGCAGACTTCCCAGACCAATGTTCAATTTTAAATTGAGCCAAGTCTGGTGATAGCCAGACAACAACAATGGCTTAAAATCCCCAGTTTTTTAACCGCAATTCTTTAAAACACATAGAAACGATAAGCTTTCATGACCGCACATGAACCGTCACATAAGCGTAACCATGATAGAGACAATAGTACAAAATCTCTACCGGGTGACAAATTTCTACCGGTTAATCATGTTGTTGACCACCTCTGATATTAATATAATTTTTTATATTATTATTAATAATATTATATTCTATATATAATTATATATTATAATATTACAATTATTTCAGTACTATATTATAAACAGTGTCTAAAGTACAAAAAATAGATGTCTATGGTGCCATTTTTAATATACTCTTAATTTTTTTAATTTTTTTTAATATACTATACATAAAAATTATGATTATGCACTAAAATGTGTACGCATATATGCAGCACCATCATGTGCTCAATTTATGCTGATACGGTAAATTACTGGCTGACATAAACACACATAGATAATGAACATCTTTGTGCCTGTAGCTTCAATGGGTCAAATGTGGTAAACCACTGATGTCCGTTTGTTACAAATTAGTATGGATATGTTCCAAAACACAGTTAGCTGTCTACCTAGACTGCATTTTAAGACATCATAGACATAATCCGGACATGATCTCTGCTCCAAAAGATAGCCAGCACCCAAATACTGTATGCTAAATTCAAAAAGGTAAAAGCATGCTTTGCATAAAAGACAGTTTATGCAATAATTTGAAAAGAACAACAAAAAAAGTTAAAACATATTTGTGTACTATGTATTTTTACGCTTACATTGTATTGTATTGCTACTTTACCAGTAGAAGAACAACAAGGGAGTTCACTAGGTTTTGGAACACACTTTCTTACTGTATTAAAAAAACGAAAATCTAACACATTAATTTTTTACACCTCTTTACGTCCATCATTCCATCCCAAAGACTGAAACTGAGAGAAGACCACCTACACACCTCCTACAGTTTGACGAGCTTAAGATACAACTCAAAACCCTCGCAATCACAGCCCATTGTTACAGGAGAGCGAAGAGAGAAACAGAGAGAGGGAGAAAGAGACAGCGTCTGTCATCACATCAAAGGGATGTTTAAAGGGAACGTGAAGTGAATGATGAGGAAAAGAAATCAAAGACCACCTAAAAACCTCTCTTTCACTAGACATCAGCTCCTTTTCATTCTCTCGTCTTTTCCTGTCTGAGAGGAGGGCGCTGACCTTCCCTGTGTGCTGACAAATCTGTTTTTCTCTGCGATCACCTCCTTTATTCTCGCTGTCTTTCAGTCTTTTGTTGTCGCCCCTTCCTCTTACTGCATGTCTATCTCTCTCTCTGTCTTTTTTAACCCCCTCTTGACAGAAAATAAAAGACAAATTCAAAGGCAGAAGGAAAGTGAGGGAGAGAGAGAAAACAATGCAGAACTTCTAGGAAGATACCAAAACTCAACACTGATGGCTAAAACACTGCAACTAGTCCCAACGCCAAACCACATTATCAGAAATGACTAAAGCAGTGACAGTTTTCATGCAAAAAACAGCTCTTTTCCCTCCATGAAGCACAAAATGAGAAATTTTCACACAAAAAAACAAAGCAAATTTTTTTTATAATAATAATTGCATCCGCTACTACAAAGTTTCAAGCTTCAGAAAAGTTGGCAAAGTACCGAAAAAGTCATTAATATCATTAATATCACCAAGTTTGCTGAAGACATCTTCAAACTTTGGATGAGAAAAGGCCTAAAATGTAGTCGCTATTCCCTGCCAGGTTTAAATATGAGGAAATGCACAGCATGTCATGGATTAATATTAGTGCTGTTGATCAATTAAAACACATTTTTGTGTAATTAATCACGATTAATCGATTCATAAAATTTTTAACAATATAAAAAAAAATCTATTTTTATATTGTAATAATCCCCAATTTTATGAAGACAGTAGCCTATATTTTAAATATTTGTTTAACAGCATCTTTTTATGAAAGAAGGCATCACTGATACCAATATGCGATATGCTGATGTCTTTTAACGAAATTAATTTGTCCACTCAATTTTTGATTTTTCCATTATAGCTATTCATCATAAATAAAAGCTATCAGTTTTAACATTTATTAGGCTTGACAACTTTTAGTTTAAGTGAACTTAAAACAATCTTTACATAAACCCATTATAATAAATGTCACTTGTCAGTGCTCTATTTTTTTTTTCTTCTATAGGCCCAGTCAGACCAGTTCAGAAATGCCCTGTCAAAATGTACAAAAAGGCAAGGTTTTCATTGTTTTTGATGCATTTCCCCTTCGGAACCAGTGCTTTAAGAGATGTAGGTAAGTCTAACAGAAAGAGATAAAATGACTGTAGTGAGATGGGCTTTGTGACGACGTCTTTAGTGCCTTTATGGGTCTTGAGAGAGGAAATTACATTGGTGTCAATGAAGGCCTTTCTGAGCCATTGGATTTCAACAAAAATATCTTCATTTGTGTTCTGAAGATGAATGGAGGTCTTACAAGTGTGGAACAGCATGAGGGTGGGTAATTAATGACAGAATTTT
This sequence comes from Pseudorasbora parva, assembly GCF_024679245.1. NCBI lineage: Eukaryota > Metazoa > Chordata > Actinopteri > Cypriniformes > Gobionidae > Pseudorasbora > Pseudorasbora parva. The sequence goes on from NC_090179.1 coordinate 40,558,384, forward strand.
CATTTTTGGGTGAACTAACCCTTTAAATGACATCCCATTCTTAATCCGTAAGGTTTAACATGGAGTTGGCCCACCCTTTGCCACAAAAAAACATGCTTCAACCCTTCTGGGAAGGCTTTAGGAGTGTGTTTATGGGAATTTTTGACCATTTTTCTAGAAGAGCATTTGTGAGGTCAGGCACTGACTATAATTCTCGTTGGACGAGAAGGCCTGGCTCACTAGACTGGCTAAACCCAGCCTGATCTGCCTGCAATTTGATTTCGCCCGGCAACTCAGTCTACTGCTTCTGTTATACTTTTGGGGGAACCAATCACAGACTGGCAACACAATGACAGATAGAGAAGCAATGGGTCGCTGCTCATTGATCACGCCTCTAGTGGTCTGATTGGTTAAGGACTATCCAAATGCGTACAGTTATTTGAATAATGTGCAGTAGAAAATACAGAGCAGACTCCCCAGACTAATGTTCAATTTTAAATTGAGCTTGGTTTGGTGATAGCCAGAAAACTGGCTCACAGTCTCCGCTCTAATTCATCCCAAAGGTGTTCTATCGGGTTGAGGTCAGGACTCTATGCGGGCCAGTCAAGTTCCTTCACACCAAACTCACTCATCCATGTCTTTATGGACTTTGCTTTGTGCACTGGTGCCCAGTCATGTTGGAACAGAAAGGGGCCATCCCCAAACTGTTCCCACTAAGTTGGGAGCATGAAATTGCCCAAGATGTCTTGTTGTGCTGAAGCATTAAGAGTTCCTTTCACTGGAACTAAGGTGCCAAGCCCAACCCCTGAACAACAACCACACACCATAATTCCCCTCCACCACACTTTACACTTTGCACAGTGCAGTCAGGCAAGTACTGTTCTTCTGTACTGATCTATCGGATTGTTAGACAGAGAAGAGTGATTGGTCACCCCAAAGAACACGTCTCCACTGCTCTTGAGTCCAGTCCTGGTGTGCTTTACTCCACTGCATCCAGTGCTTTGTATTGCACTTGGTGATGTAAGGCTTGGATGAGCAGCTCGGTCATGGAAACCCATTCCATGAAGCTCTCTACACACTGTTCTTGAGCTAATCTGAAGGCCACACAAAGTTTGGAGGTCTTTTGCTATTGACTCTGCAGAAAGTTGCAACGTGTGCGGACCCCGCTCTGTGATTTTACGTGGCCTACCACTTCATGGCTGAGTTCCACTTTGTTATAATACCACTAACAGTTAATAGTAGAATATTTAGTAGTCACAAATGGACTTATTGCTCAGGTGGCAACCTCACGGTACCACGCTTGAGTTCACTGAGCTCCTGAGAGAGACCCATTCTTTCACAAATGTTTGTAGAAGCGTCTGCATGCCCAGGTGCTTGATTTTATAAACCTGTGGCCATGGAAGTGATTGGAACACCTGAATTTAGTGATTATAGTGTAAATATATAATATGGGATTTTATAAAAAAAAAAGAGCATGACTTTTGAAGACTTAATGAGGTCATGTATGGATAATTTTGCTTCATTTTGGTCACATAAAATTAGAAATAAGAAGTTTACCAAATACTTCCCAGCATTAGGTTGAGTAGGTGATGTAAGGGTGCACTTTCCCTTTAAGAGAGCTGAATCAGAGCTGAATTTGACTGAAACGAGAGAGGGAAATTCAGGTCAGCCAAGGCAACACGTCTCCTGTCGTTCCCTTGTAAGACTTCCAGAGAGTCCATTAAGTCTGGTTAATATAAGGGACTGTCAGCGAGCTGCAACATTATATCAATGCTACGGTGGTGCCGTCCCTCTCGCTTCTGTCACGCTCCTTTTAGAGGGGGGAGAGTCAGCGTTGAGAGAGACATTCGGAGATAAAGAAGTGAGGGAACAGAACACCATCCAGACCAGAAACAGCTCTCAACACCTCAGTAATGATGTTCGACTCACACACAGGACTCTTTCTATCTCTGTTTTCTCTGTTGAGGAACTGGGTTGGGTTGTCCCAAGCTCTTCAGGCAGAGGTAAACTCTGACCTGTTCCTTTTAGCCCGGTGTGTGGTTAAACCGTTCAGGCATGTCGGAGAGAAAAAAAAGAGGCCACAAAAAGCTGGAACAAGAAACAGTTCTACACCGACTTTCCCTCAGCTCAAATAAATGACACGAGAAAAAAAGCACAAGGAAAGTGACGAAGAAAAGGTGAGAGAGATTGATTCCTTCCGCTCCTGTCTTTTCCTGCATTACCCAGAGGAAATTGTATGGCTCAGAGATTGTTCGTTCAGCTCAGATTAGATCAAGCAAAAATGGGTACTCAAACTTAAGCCATATGACCTTCATTTATAACACTACTGCATTACTTTTATAAATAAATATAAATTCTTTAGGAGTAAATGACAATGGGAGTCGGGACACAGGCGTCCATAGTGGACAACAACCGACCCAGCAACGCGTCACAACTGAATTTTCCTGGTCCTCTGCGATGGGTCTCATCACATCTGTGACACTGACCAATTTGAGCACACACAGCTTTCAAACATGCCAAAATGAAAGAGAAATTATGGTTTTAGTGCTGCTAGGTGGAATTATGCAATGGAGGAACAGATTGTGGAACTATGGCAACAATACACCTGACTTTATTGTTTTATCAAGAAACAACCAGGACGAGTAAAAAAAAAAGAAGATAAATGCTGGCGAATGATAGCAGAGAGGTGCTTCAGTAACCCAGTGAGTACTGGAATTAACTAGGGATGCATAGATATGAACATTTTGGCCAATACTCTTTATATTTGATAGGCAGATATATTGCCCGATAAATCTAAATCTGATTAAATCTGAGTGAATGATTAAAAAAAACTAAAGTCTCACCTTTAAAAGCCATGTCCAAAGCACACGATTATAATGTTCTCATTATAATTTTGTATCCTATATGACAGACATGCACTGTGTATGTTGTACTAAAGCCCTATTCGGACGGTAATTGTTTCTTGTGGGGTCGTAAGATATTTCATCATTTATAGGGGCTAGTCTGTGATTTTATTACTGTCTGAATCCAGAATGTCAGTGTTTTTCTCCCACCACTCGTGTTTAAATCCCCGGCTGAAATACCTAGTGTTTATAGACAAACACCAAGGTCGTGTGGTGATTTATCTGAATCGACATCTCTGAGTTTTCAAGAAGAGATCGCTTCAAAATTAACTGTTTATATCTTTTTTGACCACAGCGGAGCACCGTATCGTTGCGCTTCACTGTAATATGTATGCATTTTAAAGATCTAGCCTACACTTTTATTACTGAAATGCAGGAAAGTATTTACAAGAATAATTTTTCATCACCCCTCAAAAGAGAAAAAGAAGGAAAAACATGTAAACATGTGAAATGAGGCGTTATCACGGCAGTAATTAGCATTATATAGGTTCAATTTGCAGCATTCTATTAACTTAATTCCTCAAATTTCCACATTTTAAAATGACATCTTCCTATTTTTAAACAGGATATTTAAAAAAATTAAATAATTCATAATTTCCTATTATTAAATTAAATATAATTTTGTTCTTATTATTCCAAGCATATGACATTTTTACAGCAGACGATCATTAGACTGACCACGTGAGCAATGTTCCCAGGTGCGCAGACAAAACTCACAAAACTCGCTCCTCCACTGGGAATAAATTACCATCCGAATGCACGAGTTTTATCACTGAGGTGGCATGCAAATGTATTTTTACGGACGTCCACATGAGAAACAATTACCATCTGAATAGGGCTTTAGTCGTAATTTCCTTTTTGAAGTGATTTCAATCATATTTAAAGCAATTCAAAACCACGATGTTGACCATGTATCTGAAGTTTATTAGCTGAAGAAAAAAAAAAAACATTATTTATCAGCTTTAGGATATCGGACTAATTTTCTTATCGGGCCGATAACGATAACATAGCATTAGAGTCACATCTAGAGTCGTTCCGATTCCAATACTAGTATGGAAATATCATCAACACCACAACTAATTCTGGCATCGGTATCGACGAGTACTTGAAAAATACTCGATACGATACCATAATTCTTAACGACTAACTTAAGTTTAAGTTAAGTCGTATGCTAGTATGTCGGATGGAGCATCACTGACTGGCTTAAACCATGATGGCATAGTGTGCATTTATACAACAATAATAAAACAATGTGTTGACATAAAAAAGGAAATTTACTTTTGATACTTAAGTACTTTTAAAAACAAATACTTCCGTACTTTTACTTCAGTAAAAATTATTTTTTAGAACTTTCACTTGTAACGGAGTAATATTGGACCAGCAGTACTTTTACTCAAGTAATGAACTTATTTTCTTTGTCCACCTCTGCTGTCACTTCATGAGAGTTTACCGTTTCATTTGAGAAAACTGTCATATCATGAACACAGACAGTCAAAGGTCTTCACGGCAACCCGTCAAAATAAAAGTTCGGTTTAACGTAAAGAAATTGACAGAATATATATATTTAGCATCTCTATGTAATAAAAACTTTGCTTTATTTTCCCCTTAAGAAAACTAATATCAGAAGACTAATATCTAATATCTTATGTTATTTTACTAATCTATTAAAAGCATCTTGATTTAAGGATATTTAGATATTTGGATTGGAAACGAGCGCCTTTTTTTTTCAGAAGCAAACTCTCAGAAGCAGGAGAAGTTTCAATAGAAAATCTCAATTCGCTCTGCTCTCCATGGTCTCACTGCCAGGAGAAACAATTGAGATTTTAAAGAGATTGTATTTGCAGGCCAAGTGTAAACCTCCAAACAGTAGTGCAACTGTTCTGGAAGAGACAGAACAAAGAATAAATTGCTTTATTTTTCATAAAAATGTATGTTTTATTTTATTATTATTTATCCTTGTAATTTAATTGCATTTAAAAATTGAATTAGCAGTCTGCTATCACATCTAAAACAAAAAATTTCTTCTCCTTAATCTTGCATAAGTATAAATCCCAATTTGTTCTCCCTTGAACATCATTTCTGCCTAAAAAACAATTGAGACTGTAAAGATGTATCGGCCCTGTGGGTGTTGTTGATCATGCAACAGCCAGCTTTAAATCACACAGAACAAACAGCAGCGTCTCCCGTCGGGCCCATATAGAGACCGGGAGCCGAGATCACAGCTCCCGAGTCTCCATGGCATCCTGTGGAACCTCAGCTGTCAAGAGTTTTGATGTCTTAATAAATTTCTCCTCTCCAGCTGTCAGCCAAGCGTCAGAGATGGATGAAAGAGTCAGTGACCTTTGACCTGCCCCAGACCTCTTCTTCAGCTCCCCCCCCGGTGAACCCCCAAAACTCACAGAACCCCGAGACTCTATTGCAACTGCAGATTCCTTTCAGCACGACGTCAACCCCGAAGAAGCCCAACAATAGTGTCGACCGCATCCCACAGATATTCTCACATGCAATGCAACTCTGCAGAAGAAACTAGTAAATGTTTTCACACTGTGCTGTATATACCCAGGTAACTTCTTCAAGATAATAACATGCATTTACTTTAAATGTTTTTAGCAACCAACTGTCCTCATGCAGACCTAGAAAGTGTGAGATGGTCTATTGTTAGACATGGCTATATGGTGTGCAGAAGTTGCGTTTCACCATTCGAAGTTTTCGCTTTATTTTCAAGTAAATGAAAGAAGTGATATAATGGTGGAGAAAAAAACTGACCATGATAAAAAAAAAAAAAAAACTACAGTAAGAATAAAAAAAAACCACATACGCAAGTCAAGCAAAGCATTTCCATTTTGAAAAGAGAGTGTAAATAAGCTGATGATGACAAAAAGTAATGTAACTCTGCTGTGTTACTTTAAAGCTACACTGTGTGATATTTTCTCCCATCTAGTGGTGAAAAGGTATATGACCATCCAGTGAATAATTGTTTCTGCTCCTCTCAATTTCGATTTCGTTTCAACTCCTACGGTGGCCGATTTAGTCATGGCTTTCAGTTCGCCCTCTTCGGTGAGTGTTGCGTCAACTCACGTGATGAGGTAATTTTTGAAAACTATTATAATTTGCAGTTATTTAATTTACCAAATGATCTATGATCAAGTTAATCTATGTAAAATGAATAATAACCAGTTCATTGCTAACATCAGCTATCAGGTTCCCAGACGAATGCAAGCTCTTAGTTAAGTAACTTTTATCAGTGCTATCATTATTCTGTATATTGTACAACACCACTAGCGTAAGGCAAACAAATTATAATGCAATTAAAATATTAATCTCATGTTATCCGTCATAGAACACGGATTTATGTTATAAGGTATACAATACTTTTTCATCATTGACGCGAGGAAAACTATCCTAGACGTCGTTCTAGTGTTATGCACAGCACACCATGATATAATTAGCCAAGCAACAATAAAACTTCCAATATACACAAATAGGCTGAATTAATATTACCTGTCGAGAAGAAAGCAGGAAACGTTGGCGTTCTTTTTAAAATCGTTGCTCCTCATGAGCTCTTTCCATCTTGGAAAGGCCACTCCAATATTTACTTTTGTCTTGTTGATTTGCCTGTCGCGTTGCCGTCTTAATTCTCTTTTCCGCTTCCTTGGCGACTCTGATACAAATCCCGCAATGTTACTAGGTCCCCGACCGGGGTCGAATTCGGTAATCAATTCCGGGACGTGGTTGCTTTCACACAGAAGGCGACCCGGCAATGTTCCGGGAATATTGCGGGTCCGACGTGCAGTGTGAAAGGGGCTTAAGAGTGATGATCCTCCATCATCATAAAGCAGCCTCAAGCAATCCTCCTCTTCACATTCGACACAGTGCCATCGAGTGTAAAAACGCGAAAAGCGAAGCTTGAATTTACGGGTATGTCCCTCTTTGGCAAATGTACTTTCAAGATGGAGGAGCAACATGGCGACCGCCATCCGAACCCTCAACACTTATGTATTTTCAATGGTATATTATAAAATTATGAGAATGCATTATTATCAATCAATCAATCAACTTTATTTATATAGCGCTTTTACAATCACGATTGTGTCAAAGCAGCTTCACAGTGTCAAACAGGGTAATATTGCGACAAAATTAGATTTGGCTGTAGATTTGGCTTCTTTCATTATTACTTGAAAGAAGTAAATATACATTAATGAGCACATATATTTTTGAAAGAACTAAGTGATTTTAGCTAAGAATAAACTAAAAAAGTTACACAGTGTAGCTTTAAAAAGAATTGTATTGATATTAAAAAAAATACACACACACTCACACTCACACACAGTTATTAATATGTTATAATATAAATTATCACAATAATGAATATGCACAATATAGTTACCATGGGCATTTCAAAATACTGTGAATAATTATTTATTATGAAATAATATACATTTATATATTTTATACTAAATTTTAACATTTTCAGAATAATTCATGTGGATTCAAAAGCCATCAGTACTCATGAAAGCTAATAATCTGAATAACTAATAATCTGCGTGTAGCATAATAAAGACAATTCAACTCTTCGTGGACTTGACGCACATTTAAGGAAACCCGAAGCAGCTCCAGATGACTGCACTTGCGGCCTGAGCGAGAACGTAACCTTTGATCTGTGACCTCTCGGGGCAAAGGTCAAGGGTGGCGCCGGCTTTCGCTCATCATCACGATGGAAACCGCGCAAAGTGTTTGCAGTGCGTCTTTGTGGCACATCTGCAAATAGCAGCACATGTCTAGAAGTCATTACGCACAAGAGAAGTCCTACTTTCCCTTTCTCTGTCAACACTTCTGTGTGATGTGTATTTATTATTGTCACAGGCTCTTATTTGGCTTGATCTATGGCAGAATGAAATGTCAGTTTTAAAGATAATTACATTTTTTCTCCTCCACAGATCCATTCATCACACTCACGGCCCTCTGCCATTTTTAGATTCTTGATAACATGCCTCGACTCATTCCATCTTTCTCTCGTGATCTCTCTCTCTCTCTCTCTCTCTCTCTCTCTCTCTCTCTCTCTCTCTCTCTCTCTCTCTCTCTCTCTCTCTCTCTCTCTCTCTCTCTCTCTCTCTCTCTCTCTCTCTCTCTCTCTCTCTCTCTCTCTCTCTCACACACACACACACACACACACACACACACACACACACACACACAGTGAGTCACATCCTATTATGTGGTATGAAGTTGCCAAAAATCTGTTAATTACAAAGTACAGAGCCGAACTAGTATGATTATAATGAAGTTAGTTCCGTGAGAACGCTCGGTTGAGGACAACTCTCTCCTCTCTTCTCCTCTCTGTCTGTTTGTAATCAGCATCTCATGTTCTCACGTAACGGTCTCATGGAGGAGCCATCTCAGTCCTCCTCATTACACAACCTCAAACACTGATAAACCAATCAGAAGTGCTATTATGACCAGCTGATGAAAGACACTTGCTTGAGAGGAGAAGGAAAAGAATGGATGGACGGAAGGGGTATTATAATTAAGTAAAAATCCAAAGAAATTCATATAAATGCAATGTTTGAATAGGAAAGCTTTGAAAGCAGTTTAAACGAAACTTTACAGAAGGCAACAGTCACCACCACCCGTTTTCAGCAGCCTTGGTTTGGAGGAATCCCCCCCCCCCCCATTTTTCCCATTCATTTCTCCATTGGGATTTTTTTAAAGAATTAAATTAAGAATTAAGTCTTAAATAAAGAGTTATAAGTCAAATGAACCTGCTCTAAGATTAATTACAACATTATAAACTTTGCAAAAAAGTATTTTGAACCAAAAGACTAAAGACAGAAGACTGTGTACTTGAGAGTTCTAGTGAGGGAAAGAACTACAATCCCATGAAGTATTGCAAATGACAATACAATAAATAATTATGGAAACATATTAAAATATTGATTCTAATGCGGAATATAAAGAAAGATACAAATATATTTTACATTTTAATAAAAATAAAAAGATTTAACTTTTCCCATCACTGAAGGAATTTTCTGGCTTTCCATGATTCGACTGTTATACGGTAGGGGGCGCTATTATGCATCTTCTGAAAGAGCACTGAATCTCATGATCAAAACACAGCTGAAGAAGCAGCAGAAACAAATGATAGCATATGCAAGCACATGTAGAAGTAAAATAAAGTGATCACCAACATTAACTCTTTCCCCTTCAGCGTTTTTAAAAGTCTTGCCAGACACCGCCAGGGTTTTGATCATTTTCCCAAAAAATTTTATGACCCATAGATTATTTTGTTGTATGAATATCCGAGCATGCAATAGCTTTGTCAAAATACATATGATCGTGGACTATATATATTAATCAACACTTGAATATGGGTAAGTTTCACAAAAAAGCAACATTTTGAACAAAAAGTTGAGCAAATCCCGTTTTTGTCAAAGACTACATCCAGATTATATTCAGAGCAAATGATCAAACACAGATGGAGTAGATCGAGTCCATCAACACCTCTAATGCTTCACAGTCCTGTAGCTCGTCCTGGGTCGACATTTCATTCAGCAACATAAGTTTTGATTTATATGATGTTTATTGTAGATTACCATGCTATTTTATATTTGCATCTTTCTTACGTACGACAGCTGTGTTTTGATCAGGAGATTCTGAAGATGCATAATAGCGCCCCCTAGCATACAACAGTGAAAACACAGAACCCCAGAAAATGCTTGGTGTTTGGCAGGGAAGCATTTTCGCACAAAAGCAAAATTCTGTGTTTGGCAGGGAAAGAGTTAAACGGCATGTAGGCTAAATCAAAACTGCGTAATATTACTGAATGAAATGTTGACTCAGGATGAGCTACAGGACTGTGAAACTTTGGGGCTGTTGATGGATTCGATCTCCTCCATCTGTGCTTTTATCATTGTTCTGAATCTGAATCAGATTGTTGTTCTTTTTTAAACATATGCACTGTCCTTTCTTTTGATATAATGTATGTTCTGATATTCATACAACAAAATATTTCATGGGCCATTAAACTTGTGAAAATGATCAAAAATGATGCCGCAGGCTGACAACTTATAACTTAAAAAAAAATTACGCTGGCAGGGAAAGAGTTAAGTAGTGTGAGAACAGGGAAACTGACTCTACGTCATCCGCGGTGCTTCATGGGAGTGGGCGCATGCTAAAGAGTTTTCATTTGTTGCTTTTTTATTTAAATCACTTGCCATGATTTTCTGATTGGTGGATATTTCTTTACAAAATCATGTGTAAAATAGTTTATCATCTGGAATAAAAATGCAGGCTAATGGCTTCAACAAAAGCATATAGCATCAATTGATTATCAACTTTATAGCTCACAGTTAATATTAAAAATCAATTCCACTATGGAGAAAATATGGATTTTTTTGTTGCTTCACATGAACAGACCTGGTTTCATTGCATCCACTTGATGGAGAAAGTGTTAACAGTAGCATGAACTGACAGTGATATCTATGGACTTTCCATGTAAAAAAAACTTTTATGTGTCAGCCTGCATATGCAATGAACATTGGTTTTGCTCATATTTGATAGTCATATATTCAGAAAAACAGCTGTATGTGTAACATAACATGTTCAAAAGACCTAAACCGGAAGCGTATGACCAGTTTTATAGAATACAGCCACATCGGCCAGAGAGAATGACAGAACAATCAACTTCCTGTGGGTGTGGCCAATTCAATTCAAAATTCCAACTAGCTTTTAAACCTCAAATTTGTCCTAGTTCATAAAATTTTACAATTTGTCCTAATTCTAAAATTTGCCCTAGTTTGACTGGAACATCAGAAAGTGTCTTACCCTGACATTGCTCATTCCGCTCCTCATATCCAGGGTTGCACAGACAATTCCCGATGGGCACCAGCCACTCTCCGTCTGCACCGCAGTACATTTTGGGAACCTCCTGCTCCTCCGAATTATTCACACAGGAGCCGCGCACCTCCACCAGGGACGACGTGTCCGCCCCAGTTACTGTGTCAGGAAACTGCGCTAGGTTCCTCACAGCTAATGGACACTTTTTGTAAAACACACGAACAGAAACCAGTGCGATACAGGCCCCTACATCCTGAAAGGCCAGATAGAAGCCAGTGCGGCTCAGAGCGCCGACATCCCGAACCTCAGTGTTCAGCTTCATGATCCGATCACCAATATCCACCTGCGTGAAGCTCTCGTCCGCCGCCACCGTGTCAATCTTAGCAAAGCGGCTCTCGTGAGCGTAGCGCTCGTTATCAGAGTCGGACTCGAGGTAGTAGAGGTTGAACGTCTCTTTGCAGGTGCCGATGACGCCGGGCAGGCTGTTACAGTCACGCAGGGTGAATTTTATCTCGATGTAGATACGCTGGGCTGCGCCACGCTGTATCCAGTGAGTCCTGAGCCAGTTGTTCTGACTGGGCTCCATTACATTACACACCTGGTATGTTCTGATAGGGATGTTCTTCTCGTCCATAATGCTCACCTCTTCCCACTGCATGAGATAGCACAAGAACAATGTTAGAAATGAGAAGAAAATTAAGAAAAAACATTTATTTATAAGACCTTCTTAATGTAAAATTGAAATCTTTGAAATGCAAGGTGTACTGAACATACATTGAATTTCCATATAATTAAATAAATAAATATTTATTTATTTATGTCATGACAACTCGGAGTGTTTGGCATGGTAATGGATCTGACCATCTTGATCTACAAAGTTGGAGCTGGGAAAGGTGAAGGGTTTCTGAAAGCATGCTGCAAAATGCTTCAACAAATGCTAACCAAGCATTTGAAAGGTGAGCAGTGAGCTTATTGGCTACTGATACAGCAGGAACCAATCAGCTGTGCCCTATAGAGAACAATGCGATTGAATGAAATGTAATATGATTTTAAAAAAATACTGTCTACCATGAAATGACAAAGACACATCTTTCTACTGAGTTTTCCTTTTCCAATTCACAAAAGACTTTTAAACCGGTTATTTTTACTGAATCAGAAACAGCGCATTAGTTTTGTTTTTAATCAATTTACTCACAAAGTCAAAGATAAAATATAAAGCAAATAAATGACATTACAAATTATTTAATTTCACCTGAGTTTTTTTTCCCTTCTTTTAATTTTACTTTAAAAGGATAGTTCAACCAAAATTGAACCATTATTTCCTCTCCCTTGTGTCGTTCCAAACCCGTAAGACTTTCGTTGATCTTCGGAAAACAAATTAAGATCTTTTTGATTAAATCTGAGAGCTTTCTGTCCCTCCACTGACAGTCTACGCAACTCAAAAACTCTTCAAAAAGTTCATAAACAGATCGTAAAATTAATCCATACGAATTGAGTGGTTTAGTCCAATTTGTTTATAAAGAGATATGATCACTTTATACACTGTGAAATATATTGCTGGTTTAACTTAAAAAAGTAAGTAACCTGGTTGCCTTAAAATTGTGAGTGTATTGAAATTAAAAATTTGAGTTGATATAATGAAGGAAATTGGCTTAATTAATAGAAACTCAAAATATTTTTGTATTTGAACCAAATTAAAATTGTGATAAATCATTTTTGATTTGCCATGTTTCACTACGTCTTCACAAATAAAACATACACATTTACCCAATATACTTACAAAATCTTTTAATAATATTTGAATAAAGGTTGTCGATTCTCAAAAATGTTCATTGTATTAACTCAAATTTTTAATTTCAATGAACTCAAAATTTTAAGGCAACCATGTAACTTATTTTTTTTAAATACTTTTTTACAGTGTATGATAAACAGATTGAATTTGGGCTATTATTTATGTTTAAACATTGATCAGCGAACATAAACAGAAGCTCAAACGTGCCGCGTAACACAAGAATTGACCTCATTGGCTCTTAAGCTCAAACTTAATGTAACACACCAGAATGAACCTCATTGGTTCTAGCGCTTCAAGCTAACATGCTTGAGCTTCCGTTTATAAAGCGATTGAGTCTCATCAGATATTTTGGACTAAACTGCTCAAATCATATGGATTAGTTTTACAAAATCTGTTTTCAACCTTTTGAAGTGATAGTCACAGCTGGAGCGCTCAGATTTCATCAAAAAGATGTTCATTTGTTTTTCAAATATGAACAAAAGTCTTATGAGTTTAAAATGACATAAGGATGAATACATTATTATTATTTATTTTTTGGCTGAACTATCTCTTTTAATCAATTTAACTTTTTATTACGTTTTTGCTTATTTATTTGATTTTCAATAAATGGAAGACGGTTATTTTGTCAACCAGTTATAGTACAACTCCTTATGAAACCAATAGATTTTGTCAGTTTCCAGTGACATGAAAACAGTAATGATCCCAATTGGAGCATCCCTTTAAAAAAAAAATTGATGACAAGTGGTTGACAGAGTAAAGTATGATACTCATCCGACTCCCAAGAAACAGAAAACAACCGATCCTTTAACTAAACAAACATGAGGTCATCCAGAGTGAAAACGGGACTGAACCATAAGAAGCTGTAGAGTAAATGTAGGTCTAAAACATAACATCTGTTCCCCTCCTACAGGCTTGAGTATGAGTTCGCCTGAACTAACCTCAAAAAAGATCACTATTCTTCTTCGACTAGCCTCAGATACAATAACAACTCCAGACAGTCATTAATGTAGTACAGCCTAACACTTCTCAGCGTCTGCTAAACCAGCACTGCAGCCACTGATTGGACTCATTGAGTTTTCATCATCTAATCAGCAGTAATGACTTTTATTACAGCAAATGAACGCCATCTAAACACATGCTAATACCCAAGAGTCTGACTGGGTATCACATGTTAACTTACATTACCGGTTAAAATTGTGGAATAATTACAATTTTTTAATGTTTCTGAAAGAAATATCTTGCTCACCATGGCTGAATTTAATTAATTAAACATTTTACATTTTTTAAAACATTACCATCAAAAGTGTGGAATAATTAAGATTTTTTTTTTTTTTTAATCATTGTATTTAAATTTGTATTGAAATAAACACAGCCATGGTGAGCATAAGGTACTTCAAAGGGCAAATTATTAATACACACACTACCATCAAAAGTTTTAATTATGATATTTTTGTAGTGTCTGTGCATTAATAATTTGCCCTTTGAAGTATATTATGCTCACCATGGCTGCATTTATTTCAATAAAAAAATAAAATAAAGCTAGATTATTGCACAATATTTAAAAAATGTAAAATAATTGTTTTCTATTTTACGATATTTGAGAATGTAATTTGTTCTTGTGATCAAAGCTGAATTTTCTGAATAATTACTCCAGGCTTCAGTGTCACATGATCCTTCAGAAATCATTATAATATAATGATAAAAAAAATATTCCAAACTTTTGAAGGTAGTGCACGTGCATCAATAAGTTTGCCTGAACTAACCTTAAAAAAGAGCCCTATTCTTCTTCGACTAGCCTCAGATACAATAACAACTCCAGACATTCCAGTCATTAATGTAAGTTAACTTCAATAATTTGACCTTGAACTATGAGTTTATTGATTTAGCATACGATTTTATCCAAATGTGCACATCTCAGTTAATAGGTACAGATCGATTTACAGTTTTACCAGCGAAAAAACCAAAAGAACTCAAAATGTAAAAAAATGTGTCATGTCAAATATGCGTAGTAAGTGATGTCCACTGAATGCATATGCACAATACCAATGTGATATCTTTCATTTCTGCCTATCATTAGCCACAGTCCCACAAAGACCCTCCTGACGGCCCTTAATAATCTCCAGGAATTATTCACCATCCGCTAAACCTAATTGAGCATTTGTGAGACAAATAAGACTGACAGCAATCTGGCATCCGTCAGGGACCGTGATTGTCTCCGTTCGGCTCGTCCCTTCATCCGTGTAACTACGGAGGCCCAGAGGAGCGCCGCAGAGATAAGAGCCGATAGCAGGACGAGAGGAGAATAGAGCTAATTGGCCGTATTAAAGTCTGAATACCCGCCCTCCGTCCGTGCCAAGGGCCCGTCCATCACGGAGAAGATCACAGAGGGAGAGGAACTCAGGAGCTCAATGAAACTTGGATCGATGCGAAAGGAAGCCGAGCTGCTCAGCAATGAAAGGGAATTCTGTGTGTTTTATTGAATCGCTGATGTGGTAATTTAGATGCACCTGATCTGATGATGTTAAACGGCTAATTGGTGATGAGGGGCTCCGAACAGCGCAGAGATCCCAAGAAGCATACATTATCGGACAAAACCCGCTGACCCCCTCGATCTGAAATCTCACACACACACACACACACACACTCAAAAAGACCTTTTCTCTGCCTCTGGGTTGCCAAGTCTCTCCCCCCTACCTCTTTTGAGAGAAAAGGGATAGAGTTTCCTAACAAAGGGCATTTCTGTCTCCCTCCACTATTTAGGAAATTTGACGCCCGTCGCTGTAACCTAGCTTTCCAAATTTACATCCGAGAGAAGTGGAGAGGGCTGGGTGATCTCATTCGTATTTGGAGGTATTCATACGTGAGATGAACAGTTTTGGACGCTGAAACGGAGAATATTAACATACTGACGGCATCAGACACGCAAATGCTATACGCACGATATGTAAAAGTCTATATAAATCCCTTTTAAAACGTGTTATTCTGAAACAGTGAGTTAAAAGGATAGTTCATCCCAAAAAGGCGATTCAGACATTAATTACTCACCCTCATGTTGCTCCAAAGACTTTCGATCATCTTCAGAACACAAATGAAGATATTTTTAATGAAATCTGAGAACTTTCTAAACTGTTTATTCATGTGGATTAGTTTTACAATCCCTTTATGACCTTTTGGAAACGCTGAAGTAGTCAATGGAGGGTCAGAAAGCTGTCAGATCTCATCAAAAAGATCTTCATTTGTGCTCTGAAGATTAACAAAAGTCTTGCAGGCTTGGAACAAAAAGAGGAAGCATAATTTATGGCAGTATTTTCATTTTTTGGGTGAACCATCCCATTAATACTCGAACACAATCCCATGGCACTTCTCAGTAATTGATGAGAAACTTTGCCAAAAAAAGAGTTTATTAATGGCACACTTATTTATAAAAGAACTCCAGATGGGTCTAACCAAAATAGTCCTCAGCACTCTTTGAAATTACAAAGTAATAAAGCAAAGATTAATAAAGCATGTTTTACCAGAAAATACTCTTTCAGTCTTTCTAATTAAAACAATTACGTTTACTTCATTGTGTTACTTATCATTATTTGAGAACTTTAGCAGCAATTTCTGAGTGAAAATCCTATACTAGTACAGTGTAATTTAATCATCAATGCAGTAAATAATTCAACGGGTATAATAAATTTGGCACATCTGTAAATGTGTTATGTTAATTTGATTTATTATTAGTAAATGAGATGTTAAATGACGCAACGCAATTAACCAATGAATTTAAACCTCAAAGGATTTTAAACATTTGCACATCCTTTAAAAGGCTTAACAGTGTAGACGCTTTCAGAACATTGATATTTTATCAGTAAAAGTAAAGGTTCCAAAAGTAGGTTTTCACAGTGATGTCATAGATGAAGCATTCAGGGTTCCAAAAAGAACTCTCATTTTTCTTTTACTGTAAAGAACATTTTATTAATCTATGGAAAAACATGTTGAAGGTTCTTCATGGAACCATTGATGCATATAAAGAAGCTTTAACTTTAAAGGGATTGTTTCCTCTAAAACGAAAATTTTAAGATATTTTGAAAAATGCTGGGAACCATGACTTCCATATTATTATTTTTTCCTATATGGAAGTCAATGACTATCGTCTGGTTAACAACATTCTTCAAAATATCTTCTTTTGTGTTCAGCACAAGAACGCATACAGCTTTGGAACAGCACAAGGGTGAGTAAATGATGACAGAATTTACACTTTCGTGTGAACTATCCCTTTAAGAGTGTTTTTATCTTGCGTTGATATTGTATTGTATCTATCTAAACATATGGAAATGTTCTAGAACTATTCGTATGAATACTAAAGAGGTCAGGTTGGAGAGGGAGATGGAGAAAGAGACAACGAGAGATGGTTTTTTTTTTTTACTCACCCCTCCTTCCGTCGGGCTGGCGACCCATGCCAGTTCTCCCTGCACTGATCTGGAATCCAGCAGCGGGACTGAAGGAGAAAAGACAGAAGACTTGAGAATGAGAAAAGCTTGTTCGTGGAGAAAACTGATACTAGGATGAATTTAGAAGTCATAAATCTCTGATAAATATTGACAACAGCTGCAAATTACACCAAAAAGTACACAAGGGTTTGATGTAGTGAGAGCTGACTGGAGTAGGAAAATGGTTCATCATTAAACAATACTAATTGACAAAAGAATTATCAAATTAAGAGACATTGAAAATGACTTAATAAGCACTCCAGACCGCATAATAATTATAGACCCTATAATAATTATAAAGAAACAGCTCTTATTATGATGTGTGATATTATGTAGGATAATGTTTGCAAATTACAATTCTGACTGCATTACAAAAAAGTGCCAAGATTATTTTCAAGATAAAATTAAAGATGTCATTATTAGGGAAATTAAAGATAAACAGACTACCGAACAATTAAAGATATATAAACAAATGTCTAAAATTTGAAATGAGCATAAATATTTGGCATGTCTATGATATTATTTTTTTTTAAGCTGTTCACATGTCAATGGTCCTGCTGTGTATGTATAGTACGTTATATTTCCAGACATCACTTGCAACAAACTCCTTCATTTAAGGGTCTTGATGACTGGCTTCATGATCATCTCGTTACTGTTTGACTTGTGTATCTGTATTTGCGCCTGAGTTTCACTTTGCGCCCTAAACTTTTCCTCTTTAACACAACCCCTCTTACCTTCATTCGCCGGATGATTCCTGGGAGCGGACAGACCTGCACAAATCCCCAGGAAAAGCGAGGTGAGCGCGTAAATAATCCCGGCCATGAGCGCCATTCGTCCTGTTACTGTCTCTCCGTTATTCCTGTTTATTCCTCGAGCTGCTGCTCCGCGCGACTGAGTCTGATCTTGAGGCGCACGAGACGCGCACTCACTCAGCGAGCTCTGCTGGAGGGGGCGTGGCATTCTGTAGTGACGTAACCATCAATCAATCAATCAATCAAGAAGTGGTCATTTAAAAAAAAAAAAAAGAAGTGGTCATTTAAAATGTTTGTCTGTAATAATAATAATAATAATAATAATAATAATAATGCAAAACTTTTATGTGCATGTATATGTGTTATGCTTGTTGTAGGTAAAAAATATAAAAAAATTACACAATGTTAGAGGTAAATTACATGTAAATGACACTTTAATTTATTATATATTAATATTTTGTTATTTAATTATAGTTATTATGCAAACGTTATATTCATTTTAAACGTTTTAAACATGTATTGTTTCAAATAGCCTTTTTTTAATTGTACGCTGTTAAAATATTTATTGACTAATAATAATAATAAAAGGAATAAAAATAATACATAATATGAATATATTAAATCATAAAAAGATAATATGAAATATAAAAAAATTAACTATTTCAACAGTAGTTATTATATTAGTGTTACAACAGTTTGAGGAGCGAATGCTCAGTCTTGGGGTCGATGAATTGTGCGCTGATCTTATAGCGCTATCTGGTGTCCATTTTACGACACGACAACAGGCTTAATAAACAGCATAATACCTTTCCCCTCCAGCGCCGAATGAACCCTGCCGTGGGCTGTTCTTTCATTTCTTTTATCCGCACTCGAGTGAGTCACGTGCCACATTCAAGACACAAATGAAAGAAACCCAATGTGTCGATTTTAGACTGTCTGTGTGGTGAAAAGACACATTCTTACAGGGCATCTGTTTGGACTCAAGCAGTATCCTGGGGGCTTACAGCAGGGACCCTCGGCATTTTATCATTCAACTCTTTTTTTCAGCTTTATACTCATCTCACTGTTAAGTAAAGCGTTCGTATTGATTGAATTCCACCTGACACCTGGTTCCTCTCATGCATTCAGACGCCTCTGCCCTCATACAGTCTCTCTCCTCAGGGTAATATCCTGTGGGAGATGTTTCATCTCCAGCTGACTGAATCCAATAGTTTCCGTGAGGGGATCCTGACCTCCATCGAGAGGGTCAGTAGCTGCTCTGTGGGCTGAGAGAGGCGACGAGGCCCCTAGGGAACCTGTGGGACCTGTAGGTGTGAATGAGGGGCAGCTGTACCAGCTGGATGTGTATGTTCAAACCATTCTGATCTCTATACAGAGAGAAAGCCATTCTGTGGAATAAAGTGGAATAAATGCTTTCTGTCTTAAAACAAAAGAAACTTAAACTCACGGTTCTTGCAATAATGTTAAATTACCCACCATATTCCTACCTAAAATGAACATCTGCACTGGACAAAATATTTAGCACTCTTTTTATTCTTAACTTGAACAACAAAATAAGTATTCATCCTGAAATAAATGTCAAGAAAGCTTTCAATTGAACTTTCTCACATGTCGACACATTGTTAAAGGTGCACTATGTAGTATTTTTGCAGTAAAATATCCAAAAACCACTAGGCCGGTGTTATATATTTTGTTCAGTTGAGTACCTACAATATCCCAGATGTTTCCAACTATTTGTAAATTGTGAGAAAATTGCTATTTTAACTAAGGACAGGGACGTTTCAGCATTGCATTTGAGGGAGTCGCCTGTCAATTGCGTCATATCTGCGCTACCCTCGGTTTCGGCTTTTATATAACTGCATCTGCATGCATGAACGTGATTTCTGCCCGAGTCCTAATTTCCACCGGCCGTGATGAGAAGACCACATCTCCCAAGATGCTGCACTCACACTTTGCGTCATCAAATTACGCATTTGTTTTGAATAGGCGCCCTCCAGTGGACGGAAAGCTGCATAGTGCACCTTTAACACTAATTTATGTTTTAAAACAAATTATAAGTAAACTGTTTAGATTTCTTGAAAATTATTGCCTCATTTAATATTTTGTAAGATAGAACCTTATAATTCCAAGCGGAATGGGATTTTTTAGAATTAGAATGTTCTTTCTGCATTTGACCTGTTCCAAAAATCCCCATTTACAAATTTATGAAGGTTTTGATGTTGTACTTTCTCATTTATAATATAATATAATTCAGACTTGTTCCCTTGTTGTTTTTCCTATGCAAAAACTCAATATCTCAAAACCTGCTCAGGATGCAGATTGAACCTTATAATTCCAAAGTGGTGATATGTGTATAATATTATTTGTTTAAAATATTATATAATGGAAATAAATCATCTGGCAGGTTTTTTTTTTTTTTTTTTTTTTTTTTCAGTCACACTCAACTTCTGGTCACATAATTGTGTATTAATACCTCTACATCTGTGCACATCTATAGCATTTCATGTCACAGTTTTTCTCAATTACTTTGGCACATTTTTCGAAACAGTCTTAACATTCTCTAAACTGTTTGCTGGGACATCGAAGGCCTGTTGCATGAAGCTGAACAGCCTCTGAGTTTCAGAGTAAGTTTAGAGTTGACAAATCCAGATAAATCCCCCCTGGTTTAGATCAAGTTCAACTGTTTCTCAAAGCTCGGTATAAACTTTCACAGTCAACTCAGGTTTAATCCAGAGTTAGCGATTAACTCTGAAGGGTGCACCTGAAAGTGTGACACGTGCGGCAAACAGCCAATCACAGAGTCCGATTGATTCACTTCTCTTCTAAAGATTTAGAGATTTATTCATAAATTATTATGAAATTAAATGTGTTTACAAGGCAGGAATAAAAACTGCTGCTGCGGCGAGAGTTTGAGAAGGCAGCTGAAAGATGATCTGACTATATCAATGCATGATGTGAATCAAAGTAATATGCCTAATAATTATAGATTCACAAAGCTAAAAATGAAAACACGTTTTTTTAAAAGAATTATGAATGCATGTTTTATATTTATATTAATATTTGTCTACTTGTCAATTAATATAATAATTATATGAATATATTATAATAGGTCTAATTAAAAGTAATTATAATTCGTATAATATAGATATAATAAATAATAATTATCGCCAAAGGATGAGCAGTTGACTTGCAGCTGATTGGTCCAGTTTGGGTTTGCCATCTCTAAGCCTGAATAAATTCTGCTTCAGAGCAGGTTAGCCATGTAGTGTAAGTTACCATGGTGATAAACACTGATAAAAACCAATCCATCTTCTTGAGCCCAAAAAAAACCAGAGTTTGCTCGAACTACACTTACCTGGGTAACAACTGAAACCAGCTATGTGCAACAGTCCACAGAACATCATGTTTTGAGAACATTATGCATATGATTTGTAATTTGAATAAAATGAATAAAAACGTACAATGTTTAGGACAATTACAAGGCGTTAAATGTTTTGAGAGCAGTGATCTGTGTTTGGAGAAGAAGAGAACTGAGAAAAGCTGTAAGTCTTTCTCTAACACATACATATCTATTGCTCTTCCTTGACAAAATGTTCAGCTTACATGTAACACATTTATACAAAAATAAATATAAAGTTTAAACATGAGCAAGTAAACATATTCACGAATAAGTACTGATGTAGCTGCTGCTGTTCAGGGCTGTGAATGATGTTCCTCCGTGTTCAGAAATGGTGGAGATATGTCAGAATGAAAGGGGTGAATCTAAATGCAAGCAAACAGTTTATTAGACGGCGGGGTGATCATTTTGCATGTGATGGCTCACACGATGAAAGAATGTTTATAAGTTGCGAAGAGTTTGACAGTTTTACTGAGAATCAACTCATCAGTTTTAATCAACAAGACGTGCATTTAGTCATTGTGACAATTGTACATGTACACATGTGCCAAAACGAATGCAATTTGATTAAATCAATAAGAAATTCTAATCTGATGTGAATAAGAAACTAATTGTTCAGAGATCTGAACTTATAGTTTAGAGAAAAAACTCTTATTCGAAATTTGAGCTAAAGCAATTGAGAAAATGTGTAAGATAATGGAAGGATATATAAATGACTGGGTAACGTATCACATAATAATATATCTATAGTGTTTGAATGTAATAATACTTGAACCACAAATGTATTTTATTTGCTCCAGGAGTAAACAGACATGCTGACATTCGTCTAACAATAACTGGCATATACAAGCACACAATATCACATTTGTATTTTACAGATTATAGATTTAATTTGCTAGTTTAAATGTTGTACTGGAATTAAAAATGAAAAAGTCCCAGCTAAATAAAACTGTCTGTGTAGAAGAAAAGCATCAGTCTTCTATCTTCAGGCGATCACATGCATTGTTTCCCTCACACTGATAGTATGGCAAAGTAGGAGCTATTGCCTTCAGTCTGGTTATCACGGCTTTCCTGTCATCATGTTTCCAGATTAATTTGAATGCAAATGCTTTATTTCCATTATATTTGTCTAAAAGTTTAAGACTGCCTTTAATGTTGTATCGCCCATTGTCTGATAGGCATGTTTTCAAACAGGGTGAATTTACAGTGAAATAAACCACACATTTGTCTGCTACATTCAAGACGGTGTTCAGATGATCCTTCAGGCGATACTCTGAATGTTCTACTTAACCAGAACTCGCAGCAATGAGGTTATCACTCACATAAACCTCGTTGTTCTTAAGTTTTTCTTTCACTTCAGTTCAGAGGAAAATAGTCAGAACCTTGAAGACATTGTTTCTTCTCGACTCTGAACACGATAGCGTATTGTTGTCCCATGCCACGCAACCTGGAAAATAAAGCAGTGGGAATTTTGTGAGCTTATAAAATTAAGAAATAGTAAGAAAATGCTTTATATATATATATATATATATATATATATATATATATATATATATATATATATATATATAATTAGAAAATTTTGAAATAGTTTAATTTTAAATATGATTGTATGATGGTGCAATAATTAACAAATAATTCAAAATGTAGAACTCAATACAATCTCTTTTACAGTCTTTGTAGTTTTTCTTAATATATTTCTTGTCATTTCATGATTTTGATCATGTAATGCAGAGGTTTTTTTTATTTATTATTATTTAAAATTGTAAATTCTATTAATATGTTCAATCAGAACAACTTACTTCTTCTTAAAGTTCTTCACAATATTCATGAGCGTTGTTGGGTCCACATCCTCACCCACAGCACAAGTACAAAAGTGAAGCAGGCAGATCAGGAGGATCCTCAGAGGTACAGCAAAAACCTGAAGAAAACACACACAAACACTTCATACACAAACATGTACTCACAAAGCACATTAAAGCACAAATATTCTGTGAAAAGGGCATTCTGTTCATAACTGAATATTAAAAGTCTTATTGTATGTGCTCTTTTTAGGAGCTTTTTTGACGAGACCAGTTTTACAATGTGACCAATACTGACACTATTTGAAATCCACTAACAATGGTATCATTAAGTGGTGAAGAAGTATAACTTACCATTTTAGAAGATTTAGAGATGCTGTGTGAGTCTGCAGTGGAGCAGGAGTGATGAATAAGAGGAAGTAGATGGTTTCTATTCTGACACTTGACCAGCCCTCTTCTTCAACACCATGAAAAGACCTATTAAAAAGCTTCACATTTGCATCACTGACTCCTTTAATAATGTCACTGAGCATCTTTGTGTGTCTCAAATGGACTTCCTCAGAATGATCAATACGAAATAAAACTAATCATAATTCCTCTAAAAACAGGTTCTTCAAATAAAACTATTTGCAGGGGGACCCTGAGCCTGACCATTTCATGCATTTTAATCTTAAAATAATGTACAGCAACCTAAATATTCAATTTAACATTGTTATATATAGCTGAGATAATAAAGTAATTGTAGTCACATTGCATATAACTGTGAAAAGGGTCCATACATATTTTTTTTTAAAAAATAAATGTTAACATGAACTACTCTGGCACAGACAGGGGCGCCACTAGCAATTTTGGGCCCCCATTCGATACCAAAAATAAAGGCCAACCTCGCAATCCAAAATCATTGTCTGCCA
Source organism: Pseudorasbora parva (assembly GCF_024679245.1). NCBI lineage: Eukaryota > Metazoa > Chordata > Actinopteri > Cypriniformes > Gobionidae > Pseudorasbora > Pseudorasbora parva. Next base: position 40,582,228 of record NC_090179.1, read on the forward strand.
TTTAAAGGGTCATGAAACCCCAAAACACTTTTTTTGAGATGTAAACAGATATGTATACACTCTAAAAACTAATACTATGATTTACTCATTTTTTTTGGTGAAACATTTTTACACTAAAAAAAATGAGTAAATTTTAAAGCAGTGAAATCAATTATAGACACCATAAGAACTGAGTAAATGTAAGTAAAAAAATTAAGTAGATCTGAGTAACTGCATTTGTTACATTAACAAATTCAATTGAGTAGAAAAAATTGGGTAAAAAGCATTTTAAAAACAATATTTATGACTAATATGAACTGTTTTTATTTATGAGTATTACTAACTTGTATAGTATAACTTTAATTTCCTCTAAACCTTTGTAAAATACTCCACAGTCCACACAAACACACTTATACATGACATGGCCTTTATTGTCGACAAGTACAGCAATAACGTTACAGCATATATTACTCTTTTGACATGTAAAGAATAACAGTTATTTTACAACATTTAAACTCATGTAACAAACATTTTAGAAGTAAAAATTAAACATTTAAAAGTAATTCAAGTGTAATCAACCGGTCTGTTATCCCATTTCCACCGTATCGGTCTGCGGGTGGACTTTGAACTTGAGACCACTGTCCTGCGTTTCATTTGTAGCTGAAAGATGCTGCGAGGCGCCAGACTCCATAACCTGACAATAAACAAAAAGTGCCCAGTTTTAATAAGATTTTATCGTCCAAATTCATTATATTCATTATCTTTACGAATAAAGTTGTGTGTTTTGAGCCACACAGCAGGCGTTTCAAAGACCAACGCCACACGTTAACTTAAGGTGACACACACTGTCCCTGTACACTGAAAAAATAAAACCCTTGGATCAACTTAAAAAAATTGAAGTAATCGATCACACGAAATATTTTACATTGACTCAAGTAAATAATTTAATTTAGTTTAATTTGAAAAGTTTAAATCCATGCAACCACTTTTTAAAGGTTGATTAAACTAATTATTTTAGATTGGAACAAACTAATTATTTTAAATTGGATCAAACTAACAAATCATTATTTTATGTTGGGATAAACTAATTATTTAAATTAAAACAAAGTAATATTTATAGGCCAAAGTAAATTAATTATTTTAGGTTGTCTCAAATTAAGATGTCATTATTTAAAATGTATAATCAAAACAAAAAAAGCTTTTAAAACATTTTGATCAATGACTATCATAACACTTTCCTTTAGAACACATTTATATTTATTGTTCAATGAACATGTTCACATGTATGAAGAACAGTCTGCTTCACACAAAAATACAAATTTGTTACAAATAATCAAATCACCACTTGATGACATCACATTAGTAGTAATATTAAATTAGGAATGTTTGTCCTGACAACACAGTTCACCATAAAACATCCTAAAATACAATTAAAATATTAAGATACAAATGTATTTCATGTCCATAAATGTATATGATGATGAACAGTCTCTTTCAGCTGAACACCAGAGACAAATCCTGGAACTGCTCCTCAGACAGTGAACAGTGAACACTGCATCAGTTTCTGATACAGAGCTGTAAGCTCTACATTTTAAGGGTTAGTTTACCCAAAAATAAAAATTCTGTCATTAATCACTTATTCTCATGTTGTTCGACACTAGTGAGACCTCTGTTCATCTTCGGAACACAATTGAAGATATTTTAGTTGAAATCCGATGGCTCAGACAGGCCTTTAATGACACCAATGTCATTTCTCTCTCTTAAGACCCATAAAGAGTTCTGATTGGGCCAGCGCTTCCCGTGTTGTGATTGGACAGCAGCTTAGCGCACTTTGCCCGGAAAGGTCCCGCCTCTTACCATAACGGGGCGATGCAAGCGCTGAATGCGCTCTTCTCCACGTAGGAGAGCAACGAGACCACGCCCCCTATTTTGTGTGTTCTTGTGGGTGGAGCGTTAGTCAACAAACGGTTCTAGTGACGTCATCACAGCAGGAAGTGCAGCGGTGTAGTCCAAACCGGCCGCTCGCTGTAGGCTTTGAAAGGGAACTTCTGTTAAATAAAATATCTCGCTTGGCATTGAACTTTGAGCTTTATAATTTTACAGGTATTATTTATGCTCTAACAGCAACATTTCACACTAACTAAAGTTTGAAAGATAGAATTGCGAAGAACGGGACCTTTAATGACAGAATATTCGTTTTTGGGCGAACTAAACCTTTAAATATAACCTATTTGTATGCAATATAGCAAGCAGGTTCCGGACCTCTGATCCTTCAATGACAATTTTAATGTCTTTTGGTGGATGAAGAGGATCCTCTTTCCCAGTGATAAAGATCGCCATGGTTGTTTGCTCCAGTTCTTCAATCTCATTTTCCTGCATAAAAAACAAAGAGAAAATAAGTACATTATAATTTCAGAACTCTCCCATTTTCAGCTCTTACACACTCTAAACTGAACTTGAATAGGCGCGTGACGAGTGAGAGCAAAGCGAGGCCGGTAAGTAATTGGATGATCAGTGCCAACTGCACGTCACACTGGTCTCAGAGCTTTCACAGAGGAGTGAAGGGAGAATAAAAGGAGGAGCGACGACAGTGAAGGAAGAGAGAGGACCAGGCATGGATTTTACATAGCATATAGGTGTTAAGTCATTTGCAAATGGATTCCTTTGGACACACTTATTTTGACAGTGTTCCAGGGAAGACAAGGAAAAAAAGATTGTTTTGGTACGTCTGGACATGGTCTAAGTGTTCACAGCTCAAAATTCAGCAACAAAGATTTCTTATAAATCGTGCTAAAATCTCATCTTGTGAGCTGAGTTTCTCATCACACCCCTATTTATTAAAAGTGGCTAGGAAAACCTAGACTATGACCATGTTAGTCTGTAGGTGTTATTTGTGTGAGCAAGTGAGAGAGATGCCCTTACCTGGTATTCTTTGAAAAGGTGCGCAAAAGGTTCGCCGAGGTAGATCAGAGATTTGAGGATGCATTCTCTTCTGATGGTGATGTCTGCAGTCTGAGTAAGAACAATAACTATGAATTAAAATTAAACAATTACAAAAAAAAAAAAAAAAAAAACACTATTCAGCCATGGATCCCACTGATTATCAAATTCATAGATACCTCATCTAAAACCTGCAATGTCCTGGTGGACTCCTCCCTTGCTCCTGATGACCTCCAACAGTTTGGTGGAGTGCTTGTCCAACTGCACCAAGAACTTGTAATCCAACTTGTCACCAAAGGAACTGTTGTAATTCGCATGAACTTAAATTGATCTTAAAAGTAGAGCATACAGAAATAAGTTTAGAAGATGGTGAACACAAAACAGAATCCCCAGCACAACCGTACTAAATTACAACAACAACAACTCATTAGTGAATCAACAGTTAGGTCTAAAAATGTGGAATGCCAGGGTATGGCAAATGCCATACGTAAACGAGTAGTCGTGTGCCCAGTCTATTCTCTGCTATATGCTGACCTAAAACATTCACTTTCATAAAATCATCATCAAAGCAGTCCATATGTGACATCAGTTAGTTAATTCGAATCTCGAAGCATTGAAAATACATTTTGGTCCAAGTATCACAAAAACTATGACTTTCAATCTACGACGTGTTCCTCAAAAAAAGATTAAAATGGTTAATGAATCAGTGAATTAATCAATGATTCGGATCGCCAATGTCACGTGATTTCAGCAGTTCGGATCGCGTGTCGAACTCCCAAGCTGCTGAAATCACGTGACATTGGCGATCCGAATCATTGATCAATTCACTGATTCACGAACCGTTTTAATCTTTTTTTAGGAACACGAAAGAGAAGACAATGCTGAATAAAGTCTTTTTGATATTTTTTGACCAAAATGTATTTTCGATGCTTCAAGAGAATCTAATCAACCAACTGATGTCACATATGGACTACTTTGATTATGTTTTTATTAGCTTTCTGGAAATGGACAGTAAAGTGGGCATTGACTGCATATGCTCTGGGACTAAAATATAAAATATCTTAAACTGTGTGTGAAGATGGAGGTCTTAAAAGTAAGGAACGACATTAGGGTGAGGAGTTAATGACATTAATTTCATTTTTGGGTGAACTAACCCTTTAAGAGCTGGAATAGAGTGTGGCCCCTTTAAGAGCTGCGAGTTTCACTATTGAACTGCCGGTATTTTGTGTGTGTGTGTGTGGAACTGTGCCGCGATTCACGCAAACTGTGAGAAACACAGACTCGGGAGCACTCTTTTTCAGAAAAGTAACCTGCTTATTCGTTTTAGCTGATTGTAATGTATTTAGTTCAATACTGTAAGCAGTGATGGTGTTAATGATTTACCTCAGATATATGAGCAAGCGCTTCAGCGCGCTCGGACTGCAGAGAATGTGCTCAGCGAAAAAACACACTTTTCTTTTGAACTGGAGTCTAATAAAAGTTAAGCAGAAAATATAGTATCTTATATAGGCTATAACTGCACTTGTTTCGAGAAATGTTATTGTTAACTCTTTCCCTTGACACGGTCAATGCCCCCACAAAATGAATTTAGATAGTTTGCATGCATTTAGGTTATTACTCACCCACCCAATGAGGGGCTAAAATAACCGAACGTTATAGTTTGAATGAAGATTACGAACATTTCGAGTGCTATCTTAAAAGTTAATTTACACGCTATCAAGCGTTAGCGCTGAAATTACGGCCAGACTCAAGTCCCGTCAGATATACTTGAGGTAAAAACGTTAACGGTAGACAAAGTTTCTCTTACCTTATCAATGTTCCTCGTAGTTCTGTCTCGGAGCCTGGCTGGATGGGTCTGACGGCCACCGCTCAAGTTCGTGCTGTGTTCTTCTCAGACAGTTCTCAGACTTTTTTTTTTTTTTTTTTTTTTGAACCACAGAGAGCCGGATCTGCAAGTCAACAATGCGCATGTGCAAATCCTGCTTAATCTAAAAAAAAATGCTCTGATCAAATTAATAAATTCAGTTTAATGTCCCGCTGCCCATTTAGATTCTATCAATGTAAAAAAATGGATTGAACCATAAATCTAAGCTAAAATGTTTACTTGACATGAAAAAATTAAAAAAATTAAGCTATTTCAATGAGAAAATACACATTAAACGAACAACACTAAAGTTATACTTTTTTCAGTGTATGTTGTTTTGAATTAAATAAAATGCCTTTTAGCACAGTAATGATTATATAGATAAAAAAAAAAAAAAACATACAAACCTGAATTTCAGAGGAAATGCCCCAATTCTGCGACGCTGAGAAGAAGAAACTGCTCTGGTGACTGAGGAGAATTCAAATATCCGCACTCACTCAACCGTCACGTCAGAGGGTGGGGGAGGGGTGCATTGTTTTAATCGAGTAAATTTACTCAATTTCTTCAGTGTGTGTTTAATATTAATAATCTTGATTTTAATTAAGTAATATTTGTGGTTCTTGAAACAGATCGGTTTAATTCTCCATTCTCAAATATTTTGAAATAAATTTCGCAAATGTATTAAGTATATTTAAAATAAAGATTTGGTTATTTGAATACTAAATTATTTTAGTGAAAAAAACTTAAATATTACTATACATTTTAGACAAAATTAACTGTTGGATTTTTAGTCAATTATTTTGGTATGTTTAACTAAAACCATCAAGTAAATGATATTGAGAGATTTTATTAAGTTAATAAAGTTAATTATTACTGGGATATTTACTAAGCCACTGAATTATTTTTTAGAGTGTAGGCTGCACATCATTGAAAACACTAAGGGTACTCATTAATGGTATTCATATGTGAAAATAGTTATTTTTGCATTTTTCAGAGCGATTTCTGTCTTCCGGTTTGAAAAGCTTAGTCGGAGCAACGTCACAAATGCTGACGTCGGCGCGGCCTTTTCGGTCCATGTATGGGCTGCTGGGCACATGCTGACGTCTACTGCTCCGAGCGATTCTCGATATATATTCATGACATGAAGCTCATTCAGTCCAATCCCTGCGCTGTAGTATGCATACAAGATAATTTAGTTATTATGCATGAGACAGTCACTTCTGTCAGGCTCGTCTTCCATCATTATTGTAGGGATATATTAGGGAAGTTTTGGAAGCAGCGTGCGGAAAAGTCACGGAGGAAAGCTAGGCGTTGTGCTGATACGAAGTAACGTAAAGGGCGCCGAGCGAGCTGTAACCGGTGCCGTCTGTGGAAGCCTTTGCTACAAAGGCTCGGTAAAGTAAAATTCACCTGAGGAATCGCACGCCGAACCTGCAAGCGTTGACTATCTATGTCAGGAGTGCAAAATAACCAATCTGTAATCTGTAGGCTAATGAACAAAAGCCACGTCCTCTCCGTTTTATTTGTCGTCACAGCCATGCACTAAACCGCATGTGTTCGGGCTCTTAGTGAAACAGCGTGCTGCATATTTGGACAAATATAGATTTAGCTGCCGAGTGATAGACAGCGCGGATCGTCACGGCAACCCAGCGCGCGTCGCTCTGCTTCAGATGCGCGGTCGAGACTAGCCTCAAACCCCTTCGCTTTTACCCCGATCTAGAATTACACATCTCTATCACATCGCATGTTGGGTGGTTCACGTTCTCTTATCACGTCGGCGCGTTGTTCATCTTGCCAAACAGCGTGCATATTTGGACAAATATAGTTTTATCACGTTTGCAAAATATTTCGTCATGCAGAATAACATTTATTTTCATTTCTCACTGAATTATGCTGGTTTGAACTTTGAAGAGCTGAATGACTTGCGATCTCTGCTGGACGCCACTCATAGCTCTCTCATTCGCTGTACTCATCCCTCATTTAATGTCACTGTGGTAAACAATGCCAACGTGAACCAAGAACATGTCTCAGAACCGCTGTAACTGCTGCTGTTGGTATCGCTAATCTTAATGCACCTACTGACACTCCCCTATTTATGCAAACTTTCCCTCTTTCCACACAATACCATCCCACCTTTTCACAGTCGACCACTCCCCTTTTAACAAGCTTTTTCAAATCGAAGGTGTGAAAAAACACCGCTGCAGCAGGGGGGTTTCATGACCCTTTAAAGGTGTACTATGCAACTTTCCGTCCACTGGAGGTCGCCTATTCTAAACAGCGTAGTTTGATGACGCCAAGTGTGAGCCCAGTATCTTGGGACATGTGGTCTTCATCTCACAGCCGGTGGAAAATAGGACTCGGGCAGAAATCATGTTCATGGATGCGGTTAATAACGTTACTGTAGTGTAAAGCAGAGCAGGACCGAGTGTTGTGGAGCTGAGCAAGGCCGCTGTGTTGGGATAGTTGTTGTTGCAGTACGGTAATCAGTGTGACACCAGTTGTGTTATATTGTTTACATCTGATAGCACATACCGGATCTGTTGTGTTCAATAAAGTTAAGTGTACGCAACTATATTGGCATTAATCGTCCATTCTATTGACAATATAGGATAGAATGAAACATGGTGGAGCGATTGTTACACAAACATACGGCTCGCGAGTACTGGGGATTTTATTATGAAGGGACAGGACACAGTCGCAGGGCGCGCGCGGCTATTTGCACTTGGTGTGAATAGACACTCGGAATATAAAATATTCCAGACTTTTCAAGGGCCCTCTCTACTGTTAGGGCCCTGGTAATCAGTACTGGTTTTACCCCCAGTCCGACGACCCTGCACACACACACACACACACACACACATGGTATTATCCCTGTATAACTTTCTATTCAATAAATGTTTGTGATGTTGAAATTATATACAATTACGTGCCGATTGCCAAAAAACCCCACAGAGATTTGATGCAGTTTCACTCACCACCTGCGGTTTTAACTCTGGGAACAAACACACACACTTGCAGAACTCTGGTGCTGCTCCAGAAAAACAAACTGAATCCACTGTTTTTCTTAACACTGGGTTATCTGAGAAGCTGAACAAGGATATCTTTCCCGTACAACCAGAAACACACTTATTTAGTGACATTGTTGATTTTGTGGTCTAAAAACAAAATGACTGCGCTGCAGCAGGCTCCCTTAACCCGTACGAAGCTTGTTGATATGCTTGTGACTGCTTTTGCTCATGTGCGCATGCTCTCATCCGGGAGAGTTGCCCATACAAGAAATTAGTTCATAAAGGGCTATTCTTTTAAAAAAAAACGTTCTAAAACTAATACGAATCCTGAATGAGTGTATTTGGCACAGATATACTCCATCATGCGTCCAACTAACTTTTTTAAATGTTGGCCATGTTTAGCATTAGAATCCAACAGTTTAACAGTGTAAATAAGTCTGAAGTCCAAAATCTCATTCTTTTAATTTTCAGTATAGGGAAAAATGTAATAAACTATCAGGTAGTGGTTGTCTATGCAATTAGCGCTAACATAACAGCAAAGGAAGCTCTGCAAATAAACAAATACTGAATACTTTTCAAAGAACTGGGTGAGTAATTGTCGGCCCGTTTCATCTCTCGGTGCCCTCTGTATCCTCTATTTTCTGTTTCGATGACTGGACTTATACTTCTTCGTCAAAATCAAAGATGTCTCTAATTTGACAGTTTACCATCTCACGCAGTAATAGTCTAGGCTACGTAGGGCAGGAGAAAACCATGCATTAATTGGGGAGGGGAGTAATTTTGCCGGAAATGCAGAAATAAGCTGTAATTTAGTTTTATTTGTTACTCTTTGGTAGATTATACATGTATAATTTGTAATATTAATACTACAGTACTACTAGTATGGTTACTATAATACAACCAATCTCTGGGGGCCCCAAAAGTGTGTGGGCCCTTAGAATAGTCCTAACCCCCCGCCCTTTAGCGGAGGCCCGTGGGAGTCCTGCACACTAACAAGAACGCTAAAGACAGCAGCAGCTAGCATCAGTCAGTAGAGCGCTTCTTAATATCAGGGAGTGAGGTTTACATGCACAGGCCTCACCTTGTTACATCTTAAGTATCTTTAGTTTTCACACTCCAAAATAGTTGTGCTATATAGCACTAAATGTGGTTCTTTGGCTTGTAATTGATGGAACCAGTTCTTTAAATCTTGGTGCTTCAGTGGTTTTTCAGTGGTTCTTTGACTGAGGTGCTATATAGCACCGATACCATATTCAGAACCTGTTAAGTTATGGTACTATATAGCACCAAAAGTGGTTCCCCTATGATTACGAGCCAAGAACCACTTTTAGTGCCATATAGCAAAACATTTTTTAGAGTGCAGTACTGCAGCTGGACAGTAGATATACACTTAGGAGAGCATAATTTGACAATAAGTAGAAAGGAGGAATACAAGAAAACACAAAATATATCACTTATTACTTACAATATTTGTATTATTATTGTTAAAGTAATGTAAATTATTTTTTGTTTTTTTAGATTAATCACAGTAGGTGGTTTTTAGAATTTCTCTGGATAAGTGTGAGACCCTTGGCCTAAATTTTGGTCCAGTCCAGCTCTGTGTACCAGTCAAGACCTATTTAAAACATGCAAATGTTGAGGTGAATGGTTGAAGTGTGAATCTTCTCACTAACGCTCACTATGTGTGAAGTTTCCACTCACACTAATCTTTCTAGAAAATAGTTCATTGTTTAACCACACACAATAAAATAGAACTGTTCTCTTTAAATTGTTAAATATGTGAAGTCAGTTACACTTTATTTTAAGGAGACGCACTGAAAAATAAAGTGCTACTGAAAGGTCTAACCTATTAACTCCAACCAATGTAAGCAGCAACTGGTAAAAAATGGAACCTAGACCAAACACAGAACACAAACATGTGCGCGCGCACAAAGTTTCCATGTTTTATAGGGACTTTCCATAGACATAAAAATGTTATACTATACTGTTAAATTGTATATTCTATCCCCTAAATACAGCCCTGAAAGAAAACTCACATTTTCTATAAAACATAATTTAGTATGGTTTATATGTTAAACTTTTTTCAAGAACATTATTAAGACACACGTAAGACATTTAGATTGGGAACACTCTCTGTAGTTTGTACACCAGAACTCGCTCATTTCATACTGACAGAGCTATTTTTACTAGCCTGGATGCCAGCCGAATTTAGCCCCGCCCACAAATGTTTTAGGTCAGTCAGGAGTAATTATCCCCGAACAGAAACCAATGAAATCATCAAGGCGGGCTTTAGACGATGACGGAAAGATGATCAACAGTAACGTATTCATTCACGTCATCAAAGGTGCTTGGATTATATTTGTTCAAATCCGAAAACGGAGAGCTTGTTTGTATCTGCATTCACCTTCACAATTTCTCTCAGAAATGATGATCATGTTGGGTAAGTACTCTGTATATCATTAAATTCGTTAATTTTTTTTCAACACTGGCAAAGATATTTTTTTTCAGCAGACAGGGTTGCCAAGTTTTTACAACAAAACCTGCCAACTACTAGCCCTAAACAATAGCTTCTTGGGGGGTTCTCCGGAAAAAAAAAAGGTGTTTGGGGGGTAAAATGTGTGTTATTTTGGCAAGGCTGCTTGCTAAAATTCGCACTCATGGGTCTATATATCACATAATAGTCGTTTCAACCAGCGGACATAGAAAACAACCCGCGGAAAAAAACACGGACTTGGCAACACAGTGCAGTTGAACTCTGTTGACATTTGACAATGCGTCTCTTTGTTGCTCTGATTGGTTGTAGGTCTATCCAATTGAGGTCTTTCCTGGTTCGGTTGAAACGCCCCATAATCACAGCCCAATGGAGCAGTGAAAGACTCATATTCTGACTAGAATTGAGTATGACCACGTCAGGCTATATTTTTACTAGAGTCAGCAACCAATCCACAGCCTAATGAAATGCTTAGGGTGCCCTCTATTGGTGAAGCTAAGTTTCACAACAAGAACACTCATTTTTAAAAATACATAGGGTGCTTCTCAATATCCCTCCTCGTTTCTTCGCTCCTCTGTTCTCCATCCTATGACCCGGAGACAGATGGAGCTCAGCCATCTTGTAGGAGATCTCAATTCTCTAATTGCACCACGAGGAGGCGAGGATCGAGGAGTGAGGAGGCTTCCTGAGGAATCGAGAGCGAGGATACACTGGAGTATCCTTCGCAGAAGTGCTTTATCGACTAAATGTGACGCACTCATTTATTCTCCTCCCCCTTCACATCGTGCCACAGTTTATTCATCATTATTATTATGTTAACATGCACAAGACACAAATGTTTGTCAAATAACAACACCTGACAGTTTCAGAATTATATCAAAGCACAAGAAAATGAAAGAAACAAATAGAGAAACAAATAGAAACTAATACTATACAACGAATAAAAAACAGTTATTAACTGGAATTCGTTGTCAATAATAACTGGTAATATTAATTAAAATATGGACAAATGTGGTATTTTGTGGAGGCTGAAGCTCACAATATAAATAGTTAACTCTAATGTTCAAGAATCCCGACTAACTCCAGCATTGTAGAGTCATCATTAATTGACGCCGCTTTGAAGTGACGTTAAAGGCAGCGAGGATATATCATTTCACTTGATTCAATTCCTCCGTCCTCGCGTCTTTTCCTCGCGTTCTTCTTCTCTCGCATTCTGAAGGGACGGAGATAAGGAGCGAGGAAATGAACCTAGGAAAGGAAACGAGGATGCACAAATAAGAATTGGGAAGCACCCATAGAAAATATTTATCTGTATCGTTTAAATGCTCAGGGCTACACTTTCCTCCACAAAATTAAATTTCCATGAACAAGTAAAACATTTCATTAGAACACCTCAGCCATCTAAGGCCTCCAGTAACTCCTAGTCTGTGTCCTAGTCTCGTCCTGCTTGTCACAGGAAGCATACGTCTCAAGGTCATTTTGCTATCATATAAGTTCTCTCACTCTCACTCTGGGTACAGATGCGCTTACTTACACTTGTGTCTTTTTCCTCTTTCGTCTGGTGTTAGGGTTTCATGGTTTCATTTATTAATTTGATCAAGAGTAATTCCAAACATCGCGAGGCAGACAACGACATGTGATCAAATACAATCAACTTGTTAATATGCACCACAGCATCACCTAGTGGCTTTTGTTTAAGGGTGCGTTCACACTTGTAGTTAAGTTAGTTTGGTCCGGACCAAAAAACAAAAACAAAACATATTGTCCTGGTCCGCTTAGTGTTCACACTAGCATTTTTAACAGCGAACCTAAAGTTACCGAACCAAAGCCATAGGGAGACGGTCATAACCTGATTGGTCGGCTTATATGACGCAGGAGCTTGCTTACCGAACATTCAAAACAATGCTGAGTGCTGGATTAAAGGGGGGGGGGGGGGGGGGAATGCTGTTTCATGCATACTGAGCTTTTTACACTGTTAAAGACTTGGATTCCCATCCTAAACATAGACAAAGTTTCAAAAACTATTGTTGGAAGTTTAATGGAGTATTTCTGTGTTAAAAATACTCCTTCTGGTTTCTCATAAGTTTCGGAGAGTTTTTTTCGAGTATGGCTCGACTTGACGTTAATAGATCGGAAGGTCCCTGTATGGGCCGTACGGGCTCTTCTCCCGGTAGGGTGTGCGCGCGCGCGCATGACTAGAGCGAGAGAGCAAATGCACGCCTGTAAACACTCAGGTGCAGATCCAGTCGATCCAGGCGCCGCGCTCCACTTTATTCCTATGGGTGACTTCAACGCTTCAGCACAGCATTCCAGGAAGGCAGCGCTGCATTTGACCCGATTTGAACGCAGAAATGACGGGAAGCTTCACAAAACATCGCTTCAGTCGCGTCGCAAAAGTGGATCTCCACCGTTCACTGCTGTCAGGACTTCACCAAATCATACCAAAGAAGTGTGTTTTTGACGGAGCGGTCCCAGCGATAAAAGTTCGGTCCTGGTTTGGAAGCAGCCGGTGAGTAAAACTGCTTCAAATGTCTGTGCTGTTGGCTATCGTCTCGTGAGTAAACATCAGTAAACGACACGATCGCGTGCTTCGTCATTCAAATGCGCTAAGGGACTCCATTGTTGTTCTATGTACAAAACTGTTTTGCTTGCTACTGCTAGGGTTTAATCGCATACAATAGTCCATAAACCGAATCATGTCCTCATAAACTGCACACAAATGTTGACAGGCCACTAAATACAGTACATACCACAGAGACGGACGTCCTGCTGTTGCCGTTTCTTCTGTTCAATTTATTTCAGCCTCCGAATCTGATTCTGGATCATTATCTGTATTAGCTGAGATAGCCATGAGTTTCTCCACGCTTGAGGACGTCATCGCTTTTGTCATCTACATCGCGCTTGTCATTCTTTAGCTCCGCCCACACGATACGCCTCCAGGCACTCCGTTTTTTCCGGAAAGACTCGGTACAGCCCTTATTTCTTTTATAAATATGATAAAACTAAAGACTTTTCGGAGATATGAAGGATGCAATACTTCTCTATAGATACTCAAGATTGACATGAGATTGACTGAAACTGAGTGTTTCACCCCCCCTTTAAACGCCATCATTTTATGCGTGTACATATGGCATTATTTTCCCTAGTGAAACAAAAGTATACTAAGTATACTTGCGGCCCATTAACTTTAAGTGCATTTAGTGTACTTTTGTGTACTAAATTGGAATAACTTTAAGTATACTTAGTACACTTTAAGTATAGTGACTAATTACATGCTTAGTGATATTAAATGTGCTTTATTTGTATTATAAGTATATTTTATTTGTGTTAAGTATATTTTATTTATATTATAAGTATACTTTATTCGTGTTATTGTACACTTTATTTGTATTATAAGTACACTTTGTGTTATAGCATACTTTATTTGTGTTTTAATAAATCACAAATTAATTACCAGTATATTCAGAACACACAAGCAATATACTATGAATATAATATATATTCTAAAATATATATTATATATATTTTAAAATATATATAATACTAAAAATATACACTTTGTAGTCAGTAACAATACAATGTTATTACTTAGCTATACAGTGTACAATATACTTTGAATTACATAATGTCACACAATACAGTATTTTAAATGTGCTACATTACATTTTAATGAATTATTTACTGACTTACTTTCCCAATGTTGAATGCATTTGTTTTCAAGGACATTACAATAAATTAAATCAAATTTAACACACAAAACTAATGAAGAGACAATTCATTAAACAAGCCCAACGGTTTTTATAAATGGTTTCAGCAAAGCTAACAAAATGTCTTAACAAAATTAACTTACTATGTTTTTTCTTAAATTAACACTGGAAGATGTTGGAAAACATATAATTGAACTAATTCCACTGACCATCTCTATACATAAATATAAATTACACGTTAGCCTATATTCAATTTTCTGGTGAGCAGCTCATTACACTTGCATCTGATGGCCGCTTACACATCATCAGGGAGTTGACAGCAAACACTTGTGAAGAACACAATCTGTTAACAGAATATACAAGAGATAAAGTCAGGTGCATGTTCATTCAACTTTTTAAACAGAAGAACTTTTTCCGGTGCTTTTCGGGATCGCGTAACATTTGGCCATTTTATTCCAAAACAGTTTATCGTCACCATCAAGGTCAGGCAGTGTGATGTAATTGAACTGGTCCGAAGAATGAGCAATGTACTTTCCGCTCTCAGTGTTTTATTAAATAATTAATGTAACGCAACATTACTTCACCTGCAAGGCTGCAAACCTCCCGCGAGTGAGCGTCATACAGACGAGTCAGAAGCTCTACCTCTGATTGGCTGCAGGCATTGAGCAGCACAATCTGATTGGTCACAGACCAATGAAGAGACATTTTAATTCCGATAAGAAACAACTATTTAACTCATATTTTCTTGCGTTGTATTTTAAGTGTGCTGTTGGATTCTTCTTTGCCAGTGTAAACTTATTAAACATATTTACACTTAAATCACAACTAAAGTAGGGCTTATTGTCAGGGATCAGGAAGTGGAGGACCCAGATGCAGAGTGAACAATGACAGTTTATTAACAAGACAGATCAACAGACACAATGGGGTAGTGGATGAGTGACAGTCCAAACACTAGGGCAGGGGAAAGACACCACGATGACGGTTAGGGGAGGATGACCACTGAGACCAGTCCAGGCAGCCAATGAACTTCACGACAGCTTGGGAGGCAACACCAGGCAGGGCGGTGTTGGACCAATCCAGGCAGGAACCTGAGGCTTGATGTTCTCACAGACGCAGGAGTCTTGGCTGACAGGCAGTGGAGACAGCGGCCAGGGAAAAACACTGGACAGAAAACAACAAATGACACACACACACACACACACACACACACACACACACACACACACACACACACACGACAACAAGAAACAGACAAACTAAGAACTATGACTAAAACAAAAACTTAAAATAATAACTGGAGCTAGAAAACAAGGAAAAAAATAAAACAAAATCAATCTCTATAAAAAGACTGAACTAAAATAAGTGGAAAACAGGAAAAATCAAATAAAAAGGTAAGCTATCAAAACCAAGAAAACTAAACAATAAGGCTAGAGAGAAAAGACCAAATAAAACCTGGAGAAAACGAGCAAAATAAAGACAGAAACTACACTAGACTCAAACTCAGGAACAAAAGAAAAAAGTGAAAATAAATCCAAAGCTAGAAAAACAGGAGACACTAAAACTAGAAAAGGCTAGACAAGGAGCAAACGCTCACAAACATACACAACGAACCAGCAAAGACATGAGGGAAGGTAGCACAATATAAAGGGACCAGAGCACATGAGGAACAGGTGAGCACAATTAGTGAAACGAGGACTAGACCAGACTAAACAAGGGGGCGTGGTAACAGCAAACAAGGAGGTAGGACAAGAGGAACACATGACAAACACAGAGAGAGACAGATCCAAGTACTAAGACACAACACAAACATAGAAACATTAAACAAAGACAAAACAGACAGAGCTGCCAGGGCAGAACCCTGACACTTATAGCATACACTGCATATATTTAAAAATGGGGTGTTTAGTCCATATAATAATTTACTTATATAATAATAATTTATTATCACTTATTTCATACAAGCTTATTATCGCTTTTATCCAAAGCGACTAACATTGCATTCAAGGTACACATTTTTTACATTATTGTCAATTCTTGCTTTCCCTGGGAATCGAACCCTTGGCGTTGCTAGCGCCACACACTACTCCACGCTCTATACATTTATTTTATTAATAAAATGTATTTAAAAAAAATACAAGGCTTAGTCATTTATTTTCCTTTGTACAGCCTGAGACATGCACAAGCCTTCTGCATTTTTTTTGCTTTTCCCTCCACTGTACCGAACC
Organism: Pseudorasbora parva; assembly: GCF_024679245.1. NCBI lineage: Eukaryota > Metazoa > Chordata > Actinopteri > Cypriniformes > Gobionidae > Pseudorasbora > Pseudorasbora parva. Next base: position 40,598,442 of record NC_090179.1, read on the forward strand.
GTGATGTCTGAACCGAACAGTGATTTCTGTGTACCGTTCCATCGTGTCCGGTGACCGTCCGCTTTGGGTACACTTCGAGTCCGCTGCGGTGTCTGGGTATGTGTACTCGGTCACACAATAGACTACTCGGCAGGGAATCTTCATGTCTATATGCTTTTAATGTGACACCGAGCTGATATGTCCGCTTGACTCTGAAACTGTTTTACTCTGTTGCTTCCAGACAGCTAAAGTTGAGCTGAGACGGTGAAGCATCCACAGAACTGCAAACATCGTAAGTTGGTGCACACTACTAGCTCACATTATTAGTTAGCTAATTAGCTTAAATTTCTTGATTTATTTTGATTTATTCTTTGTTGTCTATTTTCCCTACTTTTAGCTGTCATCCCAAAGTTTTGTTATTTAGATAATGTTAGCTTGTTGGCTATTGTTCAAGCCAATTTCAAATAGTTATTTTCAGAAGCTTTACACTGTAACCTAACTAATTTTTCCTTTGTTCATGTAACTTTAGCTAGCTGAAGATGGAGTGGAAGTGTAAATATTGTGGTTTTATTAGTGGGAAGAGGGCGCAGCTATTTAAACACTACCGGTAAAAACATGGAAGTTACACAAGGACAGTGCCATTTCCTTGTTTGCACCAGGACTGTTTGTGCACATTCAAGTCCTTAAACAGCCTTAAAGCACACATATCTCGTGTTCATTCTAAAACTCACAAAGAACTACCAGGAGAAAATGAAGCTGTCAAATTCTGCTGTCAGTTGTGTGAATTCATTGAGCCCTGCTCTGAAACTGAATTTTTCACCTGTGGTGTAGTTATGCAGTGGGTGCATGTGATTCCTCATCGACTCCACTAGAGGGCCACCTTGGATACGACTGCGGGGGGGATTACTTTAGATAAGGAAGAGTTGTTGTTGTATCTACATTTGAGTGAGCTGCACTAGCTGACATAGTGTGCTCGGTAATAAACATGACGTTCTGAGTTTAATAGGGTCTGCCTGTGTAGTTTGTCATTGCACGCTACACCAGAAGGAACACTACATGGTGTCAGAAGACAGTCATTTTATGAACTCAAACCTGCATTTAACAGCTCTGAGACGCGACGGAGAAAGTCAGCGCATCGAGACCGAAGTGAGTCTGCAAAAGAAAAATAAACATGGATCAATTCAGATTACCACCTTCATTAGTCCTAACGGGAAATACAGGCGAAAATTGGAGAAGATGGATACAGCGGTTCAACATTTACATGACTGCTACAGGATCAGACTCAAAATCTGAGAAGGTAAAAGTAGCCATTCTACTTCATGCATTAGGAGAGGAACCCTTAGAGGTGTACAACTCGCTGTCTATTGAGGCAGAGGGAGAGAATGAAACAATGCAAGAAATAATAACAGCACTGGAGAAGTATTGCTTACCCAGGAAGAACGTTGTTTTCGAAAGACACCAATTTTGGGCTTACCCCATGCCTGATTCGATTACCATCGATAAGTACGTCACAGAACTAAAACAAAAGAGTAAAGACTGTGAGTTTGGCCCAACAGAATCTGACATGATAAGAGACAAGATCGTGTTCAGCATTGGTGATCAGCGTTTAAAGGAGAGGCTTTTGAGAGAAATAAATTTAACTCTAGAAAAAACTGTGGACATTTGCAGAGCAGCTGAGGCAGCAAAAACACAGATTCAAGCAATGGGAGAGCAGAATAAAACTGTTCACACCATTAAAAAGAAAACAAAAGATGGAAAACAGAACAAGAGGTATGAAAGAACGTCATTCCAACAGCAAAAAGCAAATGTAGACTCAGTCATCTGCAAGAAGTGCGGAAAATCACACCTTCCACGTCAGTGTCCAGCCTTTGGAGCTACATGTCATGCCTGTGGAAAGCGCAATCACTTCGCCTCAGTGTGCATGTCTGAAAGAAAAGACAATCACCCTAAACATAACAGAAGCGTCACTGTTGATTCACTATTCATCGGAACAGTGGAACTAAAAAAGTCTACCAGCTCCGCACTGAAAGCGTGGTACACAGATGTAGACATTGGAAATGTGACAGTGAAGTTCAAGTTGAACTTAGGTGCTGAAGCCAATATTATACCTCTCGACATTTACCAGTCTCTGAACGAAACAGCATCATTGCAACCGACTTCAACAATGCTGGTGGCGTATGGCGGAACGAAATTGAAGCCAGAAGGTGTGGCTAAGCTGCAGTGCGTCACACCCAAAGTGCAAGTTCTCTTACCCTTTTACATCACCAGACACTCATCCATACCAATACTTGGTAAGGAAGCATGTGAACAGATGCATCTGCTGAAAAGAGTTGACACTGTAGTAATCAAACATCCTACCACTGAAGAGGAGCTGATAGCGCAACACCCAACTGTCTTTGAAGGTCTTGGTCAGTTTCCGGGTGAACATCATATACATGTCGACCCGAAAGCAATACCAGTCATACATGGCTGTAGAAAAATTCCCTTAGCTGTGCTGAGCAAGTTGAAAGACACACTGGATCAGCTGTTGCAAGCAGACGTTATAGCACCAGTCACTCAGCCCACTCCATGGGTTAACAGTCTTGTCGTCACGGAGAAAAAGAATGGGTCATTACGAGTATGCTTGGATCCTCGTGACCTAAATAAAGCTGTTCTACGCCAACACTTCTCTATCCCAACAACCGAAGATGTACTATGTCGACTTGCCGGAAAGAAAATTTTCTCCATCTTCGATGAAAAGGATGGCTATTGGCAAGTCAAACTCGACATGGATTCTTCTCTCTTATGCACATTCAATACACCATGGGGTAGATACAGATTCAAACGTCTGCCATTTGGTGTCAAGTCTGCTAGTGAAGTCTTCCAACAGTACAACAACGAAGTGTTCGGTGACATTGAAGGTGTATATATTGTAGCTGATGACATGATTGTTGCAGCTGCCACAGAACAAGAACATGATGTCATTGTTGCTAAAATTATGGAGAGAGCGAAAAAACACAATGTTAAATTCAACGCTGACAAGATTCAGTACAAAGTGAACAATGTACACTTCATGGGACATGTGATAACGCCACAGGGTGTGAAAGCAGACGATGGCAAAATACAGGCAGTAGTGAACATGCCAAGACCTACAGATAGACAATCACTACAGCGTCTTTTAGGCACGATCAGATATCTTGCCCCATTTGTTCCAGGTGATGCATCGCTCACAGCTCCTCTCAGACAGCTACAGAGAAAAGACATGGCATTCCAGTGGCAACCTGAGCACGACACAGCATTGTCTGCACTCAAAATGGCACTGACCAACACTCAGGTACTATGACCCCAACATAGCACTTACCATACAAACGGACGCATCCAAAGATGGCCTAGGATCATGTCTGCTACAAGACGGGCAACCAGTTGCATATGCGTCCAGGTCTTTAACCGATACTGAGAAAAACTACGCTCAAATTGAAAAAGAGCTGCTGGCGATTGTTTTTTCGACCAAAAAGTTCCATCAGTACGTATATGGACGCAATGTGAATGTACAGTCAGATCATAAGCCATTGGAGGCTATCTTCAAGAAGCCACTGAGCAAAGCACCAGCGAGACTCCAACGAATGCTTTTACAGCTGCAAAAATATGAGCTTAATGTCCAATATACACCCGGAAAGGACATGTTAATCGCTGATGCATTGTCACGTGCTATTGCTGAAGGTCAGCACATGACCACAGTTGAACTCAATAAAGAAAGAGTCGTTTATGCGCTTGAAGCAACAGAGGCTCTCAGTGAAGACATGCTAAAGCAGCTAACAGAAGCTACTGCAAGAGACAGTACTTTCCAGTTGCTTGTGAAGATGCAAAATTCAGGATGGCCAACACGCAGAAAGCAACTTGATCCCTCGATCTGTCAGTACTGGCCTGTTAGACACACTGTTGCTGTGTGAGATGGTATCTTACTGGTATCTGACAGGATCCTGATTTCAGAATCAATGAGATCTGAAATGTTGAGGAAACTTCATATCCCACATCAGGGGATGCAGCGCACAAAGGCACATGCTAGACAGCTCATGTATTGGCCTGGTATGACCAAGCATATAGAACAGATGGTAGAAACATGTCCAACGTGCCAACAGATCCAGCCCAGGAACCAGAAAGAGCCACTCGTCCCTCATGAGATCCCAGAGCTCCCCTGGTTAAAAGTTGCTGCTAATTGTTGACTATATGTCTAAATTCCCTGAGGTCATGAACATTAAGGACAAGACAGCATCCACAGTCATTGAAAAGATGAAAGCAGTGTATGCCAGGCACGGCATTCCTAAGGAGCTAGTGAGTGATCACGTGCCATTCGCAAGCTATGAAATGAAGAAATTTGCTGCTGAATGGGGTATTAAGCTGACATACTCAAGCCCAACCTACCCTCAGTCAAATGGGTTGGCAGAGAGAACCATCAAAACAGTCAAACATGCCCTGAAAAAAGCAGAACAATCAGGTACGGACCATCACCTTGCTTTGCTTGCGTTAAGGTATACTCCTGTCACAGGTATGCCTTATTCACCAGCGCAAGTTCTGATGGGAAGAGTTCTGAGGAGCACCTTACCAGCATCTAGCGATGTCTTGCGACCAACTACGCCCAAAGGTGTTCATCAGGCGCTTCAAACCCTGCAAAAGAAACAAGAATGTCAATACAATGTGGGAGCAAAAGCCTTACCAGAATTGCATGCAGGAAACACCGCACACATTGAAACAGGCAGAGGATGGCAGCCGGGTCTCGTTGTGTCCAAACGAGATGAGCCAAGGTCATACAACGTTGTCAATGCAGAAGGACGACAGTTGCGTCGCAATAGGCGCCACCTGAGGAAAACAAGTCACAAGTACACAGATACATTTAACCCCACCGATGAGCACCATGGTGGTACACACTCTCCCATCTCAGAGCCACAAGAAGCAACAGATAGGCCTGTACAGAGTGTGCCAGAGCAGTTCTTACATAACAGCAGTACCACTACTACCAGGAGTGGTTGGGTGGTGAAAGTTCCTGTGAGGTTTCAAGACTATTGTTTGAACTGACTTTATACAATAGCTAAGTAAATAAGGCTAGTATATGTTTGAGCCTTAAGCAGCTTATGTTTGCCACTAATGAAAAGGAAATGTTCCTATGATGTGGACTTTAATATCCATGTTTGGTGTTCATAAGTACTGTTTAAAACTACTGTTTTTTTCCTGAGAAAAAAGGGGATGTGGTGTAGTTATGCAGTGGGTGCATGTGATTCCTCATCGACTCCACTAGAGGGCCACCTTGGATACGACTGCCGGGGGGGGGGGGGGGGTTACTTTAGGTAAGGAAGAGTTGTTGTTGTATCTACATTTGAGTGAGCAGTACTAGCTGACATAGTGTGCTCGGTAATAAACATGACGTTCTGAGTTTAATAGGGTCTGCCTGTATAGTTTGTCATTGCACGCTACACCAGAAGGAACACTACATCACCCACCTCCGAAGCAGACACTTGAAAGTTAACCAAAAGGTTCAGTGTCCATATGCAGGCTGTAGATTTGAGAGCAGTGTGTATTAAACTTTCAATGCACATAAAAGTAAAGCACATGGAGAAGACAACTGGAAGATGTTCAAGAAAGAAATAGTTAATGTTGACATAAGTGATGAAAACAAAGACAGTGATGTTGCAGATGAGCAAATGCCAACTGAAGACATGGGGGATATAGATGATGTTAATGGAGAAGCTTGTGAGATATATCTTCATGATTTGGAAAAGCAGTTAGAGCACAACTTGGCAGCACTTTTTTTTAAAGATGCAGACTATCCTCCATATTTCTGAACGCTCTGTACAGGAAGTTATCAAACAGCTTTGTGATGTACATTATTTGTCAGAGCCACTTCTGCATCATAAGGTGAAGATGATTCTTTAGGAGTATGATTCCAAGATAGATGAGTCAATTGTGAAACAGGTCAGCAGTGCTGTTTCAGAGACCAACATAATGACAAAATTTTGCGGCAAAGTTGGTTCCTTAGCAACCGCAAAAAAGAGAGCATTATATGTGTCTAAAAAGTTTCCGCTGGTAATGCCTGTGGAGTATGTAGTTGACAAAGACAAGAAATCAGTTGTATATGTTCCCATACAGCAAATGCTGCAAAAGTTGCTGAGCAGGACAGATGTGTTAGATAAAGCAATGTCTGAACACATACATGTTCCAGATGAATACAAAACTCATGTAGATGGTATATACTTCAGAGAAAATGGCCTTCTTACTAGTGATGAGTTCACAATTGCCATTGGGCTGTACATCGATGACTTTGAAGTCGCCAATCCATTAGGAACATCGAAGAAGAAGCATAAGATGTGTGCTGTGTACTGGGTAATTGCCAATATACCAGCAAAATATAGAGGATCACTCAACTCTATCCAACTTGCTCATATATGCAACACAACCACTGTAAAAGAATGTGGTTATGATAAAGTGCTGGACCCACTTATACATGATCTGATGTCACTAGAAAAAGATGGTGTTTACGTAGAGGCCTTGGGTGCAAGTGTGAAAGGAACTGTTTTGTATGTAGCTTCTGACAACCTAGGTGCTCATGCACTGGCAGGATTCTACGAGAACTTCTCTGTTGATAAGTTCTGCAGATTCTGCATGGCAAGTAGAAGTGACAATCAGGAACAAGAGGTGCGCTCTGGTGCCTTTGAGCTCAGAGACAAAGTCAGGCATGACAGACAAGTGCATGAAGTTGTAGTGATTTTTACTTTTGTCCACCCAAGGACACTAAGTAAGGTAGTGATTGGTACTCACGTCACCGCTGACGTTGTGAATTTGGATCACACGTCACTTAAGGTGTGGTTATGAATACATCAGATGACCACCTTCCCCCCTCTTAGTTTGGGACACTAGTCAAGGCCTTTTACCTTGGCTGTATGAGAACACTCCACACAGGAGGCTGCCCAATCATTTATAATGAATGTAAAGGGGGGAGAGTTGGTCAGCTTATTTATCTGAAAGATTGGTGAGATTTCTAACTTGTAGAGCCTTTTCTGCCTTATCAGCACAAGGAAGACACAATTGTAATAAAATAGATTTTATTAACAAAAGATAAACAGAACATTTAACACAACTACTAAATGAATACAATGAATGATAAAGGAATAAAGTGCGTAAAATGCATAAAATACATGTGAGTAAGTTAAGTGTGGCTATAGAAGAGTTACGTTATCTTATGGAAAGATAAACTGTTGTTTCTCTGAAATTAAGGTGAATAACCTTATTATGTATCAAACAAATAAACGAAAGATTATTTGTTATTAACTAGCATCAGTTATATTACCTCTAATGTAAATTAGAAAATCATATACTGATAATATACAACAATGCCAAGGTCTCTAGAAAGAGGTTTGGTTAAGTGATATTTACGTTCCACGTGGTTGAGTAAGCAGTCCGATGGTGATGACTTCTTCCAATGGTTTTGCTGGGAGACAGTGCAGTGAAGAAAGGAGCTGGAATCAAACAGTTTCAACAGCCTTGAACACGAAGATCTGTGGGATGCTAATCTCCTGGGGCACCAAAGGGTCCTAAAATCTGGAACACGCAGATGAGGCCCTGAAGTAGGTGCAGAAGGTCCTTAATCTGGAACACGCAGAAGAAGGAACCTTGAAGTAAAGGTTTGCTCTCCTGAGCTTAACCTTGTTGCAAATGTCTCTGTGTGTCTTCTGCCTCTTTGGACCAGACACTCAGAAGTTGGTCAATCTGCTCTGTTCTCTTTAGCATGGAGACTCGGGACGTGCTGTAGTCGTCTCGCTGGACTAAAACTCTGAACGTAGTGTTGGTTAATGTCTCTTTCCTCACAGGCTGGAGGCTCAGAACGTTGTCGTATCTGTTGCTGCCTCACAAGCTGTAGATTCAGATCCTCGGATCTTGTGTTGTCTCTCTGGTTAAACCAGAGGCTCAGAACTTGGTTGCTCTGTCACAGTCTTATCCTCGGCGGACAGACTCAGAACTTGGTGAACTGTTTGTCTCTCGGATGTGGAGACTCAGAACCTGGTTGCTCTGTTACAGTCTAATCCTCAGGGGACAGACTCAGAACAAGGTGTGTCTATTGAAAGGGTACCTTTATCCTTTTCCGAATAGGAGGAGATTGCAATTTGGCGCTTCTCCATTCCAGTGTTGCTATTGGCTGCTGGCATCAGAGAGGGCACACAGTGTGGCCCACCCTTCTTTCCCCTGTGGAACTCATTTGCATACTGTACACAGTTAGAAGTCTTTAAAGTGTCTTTAAAGTTCATCAATGCATTTCTCACTTTCCAAACCACCATCAGAATACCCTTGGCAATGTACTAAACACATAGACACCAAACATGATGGAAAAAGGTTGAACTGTCATGTGTTCATTCATTTGTTCATTAACAGCTGAATTTGTGGAAGATGTTGCATTACAAATAGCTGTCACTGAGAATACTTATTTCTCTGAATAAGTATGAGATGGATATGTGTAGTTTACATCAGTCTTAATGTTTCCAAACATAGTTGTGAATGGATTTGGATGGATCAGTTTTGGTCTTTCTTTGTTTCACCCACTACTGCTGAAGTCCTGAGGAATGTTTATGGCCGTCACAAATCAGGTCATTAGGGATCCATCTCTAGATGGGTGAAGGGCAGAAACTGCATGTGGACCAATGAGAAGTCCTGTCCTTCCTGGGCTTGGAACTAGAGGTCTTCTTCTTGCCCTCAAAGAGGTGTCTGGATGTTGTCCAAGCATCTTTATCTGATGCCGTTGGACATTTTGTTTGTGCTAGTCCAACAAGATCCAATCAAAATGTAGCAAACCTTTGTCCACTGTTATGGGCAAAGAGGGGCCCGGCCATAAACTGGGCCCTGGAATTCTGCTGTCCACTACAAAGTGATAGAAGACCCAGAGCTGGGTAGGAAATACGGTGTGAAAAAAGAGTGCCCTTTGACTGCAAAACTGGAGCACTTTCATGTTGTTAAAGGATACCCTCCTGACCTCATGCATGACCTTCTGGAGGGCATAGTCCCCGTAGAGTTGTCTTTGTGCCTATCAGATTTGATTTCCAAGGGATATTTTAATCTAGAAACACTGAATCAGGCTATCAGGTCCTTTACATACACCTTTACTGACAAAACGGCTCGGGTTATGTATAACCCTTGTTCCCTGAGAGGGAACGAGCACTGCGTCGGAATGATGATTTGGGGATACTCCCTAAGCATGAACGCGTCTGAAGTATGAATGAAACTAGTCCAATCCTTATTGGTCCTACGTCATGACGTAGATGTGACGGCATACCCGGAAGCTATAAAGGGGAGCCCGGCGCATTGCAGCGTCAATTATCGCGATGAAGCATAACGCTCTCAGGCGATACGTGGTGTGGCGACGAGACGCAGTGCTCGTTCCCTCTCAGGGAACAAGGGTTATATACATAACCCGAGCCGTTCCCTATATCGAGGGAACTTCGCACTGCGTCGGAACGACGATTTGGGGAACGAGTACCCACTAGGCCACACCAAGGACACGCCTGCCCTATTGTGAGCTGGAGACCAGGCACAATCAGGACTGGAGTACCCTGCCACCGGGGGTCGCAGGGAGGTGTAGGCTGTAAAACCTTATGAATGTGTGCTGAGTAGCCCAGCCAGCCGCTTCACAGATGTCCTGCATAGGGACTCTGGACAGAAGGGCCACCGAAGAGGCCATGCCTCTAGTCGAGTGGGCTCTCAAGGCAATAGGTGAAGGCAGATTGCGCACCTGATATGCCAAGGCTAGTGCCTGCACAATCCAATTACTAATAGTAGGGGTTGATGCAGGCAGCCCTTTCTTGGGTGAGCCCAAACACACTAACAGCTGGTCTGATTTCCTCCACTGAGCTGACCTTCCCAGATAAATCCTTAGGGCCCGAACTGGACACAAAAGGAACAACCTCCCTTCTTCCGCCGTCACGTGGGGCGGAGGATGAAATGCCTGAAGAACCAAAGACCTGACCGTACTGGACGGAACCTTCGGCACGTAACCTGGCCTAGGGTGCAGTACGGCCTTTACTCCTCCAGGGGCAAACTCCAAGCAGGTTGGCGTTATGGCCAAGGCTTGAAGATCTCCCACTCTCCTGAGAGAGGTAATAGCTAGGAGGAACGCCACTTTAAGCGTGAGATTCTTAGGTTCCGCTGCCTCCAGTGGTTCAAAGGGGGCCTCAGCCAGGCCTTCGAGAACCACTGCCAGATCCCAGGTTGGAACTCTGGTACGCACTACAGGTCTTAATCTACGCGCCCCACGAAGGAAACGTACAACCAAATGATGCCTACCCAATGGCCCATCACCTAACGGAGCGTGGAAAGCTCCAATAGCTGCCACATACACCTTAAGCGTGGACTGGGTAAGTCCTGCAGAGAAACGATCTTGGAGGAACTCCAATACTGAAGCCACTGGGCAGTTAACTGGGTCTACCTCACGTTCTCTACACCAAGTGACGAAGACATTCCACTTGAGGCTGTACAATCTCCTAGTAGACGGGGCCCTAGAGCTAAGCAAGATCTCTATAACGTCTGCCGGCAAACCCTCCTCTCGGTACCTGGCCCCCTCAGGGGCCAGACCCAGAGGTTCCAAATTTCGGGGCGGGGGTGAAATATTGTGCCCCCTGCCTGCGTCCATGTCACCCCATTGAACTTTGGCGGGGGGTGATCGAACTGCAGTCTGTACCCTATTTCTACAGTACGCAGGACCCATGTGGATATATTCGGAAGGCATTTCCATGCGCCGAGATAATCTACTAAGGGAATCAGCCTCTCGAGGCTGGTCTTGGGTGTTACTTGAGTCTCGCTTTTCGTCCCCTGAAGCGGATGCCCGGCAGGGGACGAAATACGATTTTCGATATTTGGACACTCGTCCCGCCCAGTCGCAGGTCTCACTCGAGGTGACTGAAACGTAACGTGTCCGAGGGAAAACGATGTGGCCCCGAAGCGTCTGTGACGGCGGGATTACCACATCGTTTTCCCTTCGAGAGCGTCGCGCGAGAGACAACCTCGGTTGTTCCTGCGCGAAGGGGACCGCTCTCAGAAGCCCTACCGCAGCTAGGACTTCTTCCCAGCAGCCTTCTTAGCAAGAAGGACGTTCCTTAGATCGCCCTTCTGCACGGAAGCCTGCTGGTGAGAGCGCCGCCTCTGTTGCCAGGCTCCCGGAGGAGGGGCTCTAGAGGCGACGCTCTCTTTTTGCACCTGGCGGTGCGAGGAGCTGGCTGATGGCTGAGGCTGCCCACTAGTGGCAGCCTTCACTGATTTTGGCCGACGAGGGAAAAACTGTCGGAAGGCCGCTGACTGTTTTCTCGCCTCCTGAAACCTATCGACGACCGAATTAACGGCGTCGCCGAACAGGCCAGAAGGCGAGATCGGGGAGTCCAGGAGAAACGATTTATCTTTCTCCTTCATCCCCGACAGATTTAACCTCAGGTGTCTCTCCACCGTCACCATTGAGGCCATGGAGCGGCCGATGGCACGGGCCGTCTCCTTGGTGACGCGGAGAGACAGATCAGCGGCCTTCCTAAGTTCTAATATGTCCTCCGGAGAGGGCCCTTCTCCCTTGTCTAACTCTTTGAGAAGGTCGGCCTGGTACGCCTGCAAGATAGAGAGCGTGTGCAGAGCGCTACCAGCCCGACCCGCCGCCATATATGCCGACTGCATGGTTTGGTGGGCAGTACCGGGGCTTTTAGGGACGATGCCGATTCGGGTGACAGATAGCTCGCAAGAGCATCTTCCACCCGCGGCATCGTCCCGTAGCCGGCCTCGCGCGCACCCATAACGTTGGCATAATCTAATACTGGGGGGGTTTAAATGCGCGCGGAGTATGGTCTGTTCCAGGACCTACACAACTCGTTGTGCAGGTCCGGAAAAAACGGCAAGCCCCGGTGAGGCGACTGAGCCCGGCGCGAGAGAAACCGATCATCCAGCCTGCTGGATGGCTGGACTTCCTGTCTCTCTTGTGGCCAATCGATATTTAATTTGGCCACGGCACGAGTCAGCACCCCGATAAGCTCCTCTTGGGCGGGTGGGTGCGGTGGTGACATATATGCGGCCCCACCCGCCTCAAGGTTGACATCTTCCGGATCCTCGGATCCGGAGAGAATCAACATCTGATTCTCCACCCCGGGGGAAGAAGCCGCTTCGCGGGCTTCCGCACGAGGTGGGAGAACCTCTGAACTATCAGAGGAAGATTGAGAAAGTGCCTCGGCAGTCTCAATCTCCGCTGATACGTCCAGCTGCGAGCCCCATGATCTGCGACGCCGCGCCGCAGGCCCAGAACCACGGGGCTCGCGTGGTTGGCCGGCCTCATCAAAGACCGCCAACCGAGACCTTAGTACCCTGAGCGTCAGCAGCTCGCAGTGGCTGCAGGCGGCTCCCTCGAGAGCCGCCTGAGCATGCTGAACGCCCAGGCACTGAACACATAGAGAGTGCGTGTCCGTTCCCGAGATGTAGCGGGGACACGGATGCACGCACCTCTTAAACTCTGTATTCGACATATTTTTCTCTGAACGAATACTAGGTCTCTTTTATTTCTTGATATATATATATATATATATTTCTTTGGGACAGACAACAATAAATAGACAGACAATGTTCAAACACACACAGAGCGTTATGCTGAAGAGCGATAACTGACACTGCAATGCGCCGGGCTCCCCTTTATAGCTTCCGGGTATGCCGTCACATCTACGTCATGACGTAGGACCAATAAGGATTGGACTAGTTTCATTCCTACTTCAGACGCGTTCATGCTTAGGGAGTATCCCCAAATCGTCGTTCCGACGCAGTGAGAAGTTCCCTCGATATAGGGAACTGACCAGCCACAGCCTATTACAAAAGGCTTCTCCACAAAAGGCACAATCGGGGGAAATGCACATGAGAACTGGTGTCTAATTAGGCTCCTTCCATTTCTTGTTGGTCAGTTTGTTCCTCAGGGGGAAAAGGCATGGGAAGTACTAATGCTTGTTAGTAGTTGCAATGAGTTAGTAGTTGCCCCCAGGTTTACTGAAGAGACCCTCTACTTCCTGGAGTGCAAGTTAGCAGAACACAGAGAACTGCTGCAGTCTACATTCCCAAAGTTAAGATTACGACCAAAACATCACTACATAGAAAATTACCCTCAACTTATTAAGGCATTTGGTCCACTGTGTGATGTCTTGACTATGCGCTTTGAGGGCAAGCACAAATTTTTCAAAAAGGTTATCCGTGACGCTCGGAACTACAGGAATGTAGCTCTTACGCCGCATTCACACAGGGCGTAGGCGTTAACGCTTCCCATTTACTTTGAATGGGTGACATCATCCGTTGCCGAACTGAATTGTGGGTTCCGTCGCGGCGCTTCACTCGCGTTGCAAGCGGCAGAAGTTGAAGAATTCTCAACTTTTCAAGCGCCAGCGCAGGCGTCATCCAATCAGATCGCCGTATGCAAATATCCTACAGCAGACGCTAGCCAATTGCGTTCATTACTGCTCCGTGAACCATCCAGACCATAGACCGTTAAAAATCCAGACTCAGCTCCTGGACCACTACGTGATATTCTTCCCGCTGTCGGCGCCTTTTCAGGATTTAATGTACTTAACAGCTTCGTGCACCTGTGCAGTGCGCTGACAACAACTACACGGGCAATCGCACTCGCACATACAACCAAAAAAGGCGCTTTTTTGTGTTGTGTTTTGGTCCAAGCGGCAAGTTAATGTGATTGGCTTTTGTCACTATGACGATCGCGTCAGCACCCAGCTTCAGCCACGCCCTCCGTCAATCGTTAACGCCTACGCCCCGTGTGAATGCGGCGTTACACTTGCTGTGAAACACCAGAAAGCAGTCAGCTATCATTTGGACTCGAGCTCCTTTTTCAAACCTTCCGTCGAGATGGAGAAGGTCACTACAGTCTCTGTATCATCATTCCCTGATAATGTCCAGATGGTACTCCGTCAGAAAATCCACAAGCCAGCAGCAGTTTTTGTAGCATCATCCATATGTCTAGACGGAGTTACATACAAGGAGGATATGGTAGTCTCTGCTGGATCCTGCTCCGGTCTCCCTGAGTTTAGGCAGATCACACAGATTGTTGCAGTTCATACAGAAATCATGTTTGTGTGTAGAGTAATGAGTGCATGGTACCATGAGCACCTTAGATCGTATGAAGTTTGCTACTCTGATGTAACCCCCACCCTGTGTGTAGTTTCGCTGTCAGAGCTTAACGATGTTTTCCCCCTTTCAGCTTACAGAATAGGTGGGAAACTAATGGTGACTCTCAAACGTTATATTCTGTGCTGAAGAAGCTCTCTCTTTCTCCCCAGATGGCGGAGCAAAAGAGAATGCTTGTGAGAGTTATCTTCACTGAAGCAGACATAAGGAAGGTGGAACTGAAGACAAAGCCTGACACAGTTGACCTCTTAATTTGCTCCCTTAAAGATGTTCTTCAAATAAACTATGACTTTAGCTTACAGTTTAAAGATCCCAACTTCGACAACGAACTGTGCAATCTAACAGAGATATCAGAGCTGCCTGAGCGACCTACCCTTAAAATCATTCCAGTGCTTTCTCTTGTGGAGGTGCCCATCCCACAGTCAACATCAAGTGAAGAACTAAGCGACACACCCAGCCAGGCAGACACGGACATCCTCTCCAACACCTCTCAGGAAAGACAATGCCAGTGGCCAGAGGTATTTGATATGCATATACCGAAATTCTCAGTCGATATGGAGTATAGACTGCGTCAAGCAAACCTGCTCCATCTCAGGGATGGAACGCACCTCAATCCGTCAAAGGAGCTCAAACATGATATCCTTGAGAGGCTAGCCGAGTCCATATATGCCTTGAAAGCATATCCAACAAATGCAGAATTTGAAGCTGTTGCCTCAGCACTAGTGCGAGCACACCCATGTCTCAAAGAACAAGGATCAGTGTCTGGCTGGTGCGGTTGGAAAAACAGCTTGAAGTTCAAGATGGGGAATTACCGTACAAAAATGCGTCAGCGGGGTCACCATGATGTCACCGTGAACGGCGGTAAACATGGAAAGCACTCTCCTTGTGGAGACCCACCTAACAAGAGAATAAAGAAGCCAAAGAGAGGAGAAGTCAATTACTTGCCAGATTATCCAGATGGACAGGATGACTCCAGCCTTGAAGATGCTCGGCAGCTCATGGTGGACGAAATGAAAAAGAAAACCCCAAATGGAGCCCTTTTCAAGCAGAAGATGGATCTGACGTTCGCTCTTCGAATGAAGTTGAGAAGGACAAGCCTGCCATCACCCAGATATGTCAACGTTGGCCAGCTCTCTTTACTGAAGACCAGGTAGGCCTAGAGATTTGTCTCATATGCTGTATTCGATGGAGCCCCTCTGCTGTCTTTAGAGGGGCTACATAGTACTCATTAAAATTGTATTAAAGAGTAATGCATGCAGAAGGGGTTGTTGCATTAAAAGATTGCATCATGGTGTCAACTCTTTTGAACATGTTTTGTTTTTACATGTTTTAGGTGTGTCTGGAGTTCAGCAGGGTGGTTGGTAAGAGCCTGAGACAGGATTGACCATCTTGACCATCACATTCCCAGGCTAATGGAAATCTTCAAGGCAAAGAGGGGCCTCACAGGGCAGGTTTTGGCTGACCTAATGCGACAAACAAAGGTTAGTTGATTTTCAACTTTATATTTACGTCTGATAAAAAAGTCTGATACTTGATTGAGCTTGAAAGAACACGCATGTAAATAAATGTACTGGTAATGTGACCTATCCTGTTGGTAGATGCTTTCTTCTCTTTAAAGGAACATGCCAATTTATTGGCACTTTGTCTTATTTACCGTATCCCCAGAGTTAGATAAGTCCATACATACCCTTCTCATGTCCGAGCGTGTTGTAACGCTGTCTGACGGCTCCAGCGTAGCAGCCCATCACAGAACATGTTGGTGACTGGTTCCAACAATCCTACTGCTTTGAATTGTGACAAAACAAACCAAGGAACTATAGTCTCTGAAAGGCTCGCTGCAAAGCAAACCCCTCTGCCCAAGTCGCAGAAGTAGCAGTGCTTTGCCTTCTGAGAATATAGTTCCCAGTTTGTTTATGGTTAGAGGATGGCTGTCTCTCATGTTACGTTGTTTTTTGTACACGCTGACTATACAAATCACAACATGTAAATAGGAACATGTTGGTGTTATTTTGTCACTTTTGTCGCAATTCGGAGCAGTAGGATTGTTGGAACCAGTCACCTGCATGTTCTGTGATGGGCTGCTACGCTGGAGCCGTCAGACAGCGTTACAACACACACGGACATGAGAAGGGTATGTATGGACTTATCTAACTCTGGGGATACGGTAAATAAGACAAAGTGCCAATAAGTTGGCATGTTCCTTTAACTTTTTGTAGCCTATGTGTAATGGAGTTGAATTGACTAAACTAACTCCTCAGAGTAATTACTTGCCACACATTACATTAGTTTGCCAGGTTTTGCTAGTTGATCTGTAAATGAGGTATGCAAATAACTACCTGTATGCATAATGTCAAGAACACTGTGTGTGAGGTAACAGATGGGCTCTGGTACGTAAATGGCTCTGCTGTGTATTATTGATAATGTATGTGCACATAGTGTTCAGGGTAACATATGGACCCTATTTTAAGTGTGATTTCATCTCTGCTCCCTCAATCCACCAGGCTTCCGATGTGACAGAAGTCAGATGCCTTGTCCTCAGGGGGCTTCCTGTCATTCTTGGTGATGATCCATCCACCTTCTTCAAGGCCCGCTTTGTAAGCAACTTTGACTTTTCTTTACCTCTCTTTACCTCCCCTCCCTTGCTCCCCCTGTTCTCTACCTCCCCTCCTCTCTCCCTACCATACATATTATTTTAAATGGGTACTTCAGCGCTGGGAAGATGAATCTGTATTTAAACTGGGTCATTAATGTAGTAGAAATGTAAAATTATTTTAGAATTTGGTGCTTTCTAAACTGAGAAAAGACAGAAAAGGTATTTTTGTCTCATGGGGATGAAAGACAACAATTCCCAGAATGCTTTGCTGCCCTACAAGGTCACTCCCAAAGCCACAGTTTAGTTAGAGAGCAGACACTACAATTAGTAGTGGAAGCACAATCATTTGAATATACTCCAGGGTTTCTACTGATAGAAAGCCATATGCTAACCGCTGAAGTAACCCTTTAAGGTGTGCATGTTTTTTTTTTTTTTTTTTTTTGTTATTGTTGTTTGAAAAAAAAAGAACTTCTCTGGAGAAGGCATACTCCAAAATTGTGACGTGTGTTCACTAGGGGTGGAACGATACACAGAAGTCACAGTTCGGTTCAGACATCACAGTTCGGTTCTGTACAATGGAGGGAAAAGGAAAAAAATAAAAATGCAGAAGGCAATTTTTTTTATTGTGCATGTCGTTTCAAAATGAAAACGTGTACTGTTCCACCCCTAGTGTTCACCCCAGATCATTTGTGGACGCTTCTTGCACCTGTCCTAAATGATTTTCTGTAGTGGTCGCTGCAGTGGGTGGACACTGGATAGGGCAGACATGTGGGTTGTGTACCTATAGAGAGTGTTTTTGAAGCACTATGTTGTCATGTTAATGTGATCATGCCCTGTTCCTTTATTCAGGACGTTGATGATGAGGAAGGTTCGTACAATGATGTGCCATCCTCAGTGGGAATCATCTTGGAGGGTAACATTGTGATGGATGTTGAGAGCCTGCCCCAGGCCATGTACATTGTCTTCGGACTTACCTATGCACTGCATCTCAACTACCCAAAGTACATGAAGAACACTTTAGATTTTTTTCAACAGGTATTTCTGAACTTAGGTAAGACAGATCTGAAACCTAAACTTCAAACACTCAAGAATCAGCTTGCATTGTAAGATCCAGCATCTCCTGTTCCCTAGTCATCAAATGTGAGTCTTTTTTTTAAAGTAATTGGCAGTAAAAGTAAAGTAAATTGGAAGAGAGAGATGGTAAGGAGAGAAGGACAGCCTAAAATGTTACATGGGGGATAGAGAAAGCATGTGTCACGGTTCATGGATTCCCTGTCTCACTCTTGGGTGCGTGTTGAATGTAGGTGAGGGCGGAGCCTGGGATTGGCTCATCACGCACCTGTGGCTGTTCACCTGCACCAGCTGCAACTCATCACCTTCACCCTATTTAGTCTCTCTGTTTCTCTCTTGTCTTTGTCAGAGCGTTGTTGGATGTTCCCCTTGTGTCTCCGTGTTGGTTGTCGTTTCCCCCTTCCGTGAAACGCTGGATCCCTTCCCGGATTACCTCAACCGCACTCCCGAGTCACTGCTGCTCACAGCCTGCCCGTGTCGCCAACAGAGTCTCTCTCACTGCTCCGTCTTATCCGGACTTCTTCTGTGTTCTGAGTTTTGGCTTCTGTGACACTGCTGTCAATAAACTGAGTTACTTGCAATTGAATCCTGCCTCTGTGAATCCGTTACAGAACACTCTGACCAACCATGGATTCAGCGAGTATCAACGCCCTACTGACCAGCAGCAACGAGAGACTGGACCAGCAGGAGGCGAACTTAACTGCCACAGGACAGGCAGTACACACCTTGGTGGCACGGGTGGCCGAGCTGACCCAACAGATGCAACAACTCGTCGGTCCCACTGTGCCCGACCCACCGCCGATTCCCCACACACCATCTGCATCGCGGCAACCGGAACCACGTCTGCCTACCCCCGAGAGTTATGCCGGTGAGAGCAATTATTGCAGAGCCTTCCTTACCAAGTGTTCCTTGTTTTTCGCTCTTCAACCGCAGACTTTCAACACGGAAAGATCCAAGGTGGCATTCGTCCTCACCCTGCTCTCCGGACGAGCCGCACTTTGGGGAACGGCGGTGTGGGAGAACCAACATCCTTGCTGCTCCTCGTTCCAGACGCTGGCGGCAGAGATGAGAAGGGTGTTTGACCGAGCGGTGACCGGAAGAGAAGCGGCACGTCAACTCGCAGAGCTCCGCCAAGGTAACCGCTCGGTCTCGGATTATTCCATCGAGTTCCGCACCCTGGCCGCCGAGTGCAAGTGGAACGAGGAGGCACAGTGGGACATGTTCCTGCATGGGCTGGCTGACCGCATCCAGAAGGAGATATTCGCCATCGACCTTCCGGAGAAGATTGACGGTCTCATTGATCTTGCTTTGAGGGTGGACGCTCGTCTGAGTCGGCTGAGGTCCAGGATGGAGCCTCAGCATGGGAGTGTCGAATGCCCTCAGGCCAGCGCTACGGATGCGGTCAGCTACACCTTCGACCCGGAGCCCATGCAGGTGGGTCGAGCTCGGCTCTCCCGGGAGGAGAAGGCGAGACGGAGATCCCGTGGTCTTTGCCTGTACTGCGGCGGGAACGGACACCTGCTAGACTCCTGCCCGGTAAAAGACCACGCCCGGCGGTAAAAGGAAGGCTACTGTCGGGCGGGATCTCCGTGGAAAAGACCTCATCCTCCACTCTCCTCCCGGTGAGATTGCTGTGGGCAGCTCAGGATTATTCCAGCCTCGCCCTCCTCGACTCGGGAGCGGAAGGTAACTTCATTGACTCTGCCCTTGCTCACAAACTTAACATACCCACCATTGCACTCAAGAACACCATTTCTGTCAACGCACTCAACGGACAAGTTCTCCCTGACATTTCATTCACCACTGAACCACTTACACTGATCACTTCCGGCAACCACACAGAACGCATTTCATTTTTCATCCTGGACTCCCCTTTGGCTCCCGTTGTCCTCGGTCACCCTTGGCTGGAGTTACACAATCCAAGGGTTGACTGGGGACAAAACTCTGTGTCTGCGTGGAGTGATAAATGTTATGAGTCTTGTTTGGTGTCTGCTTGTTCGTCTGTTTCTCGTTCTGTTTTTCAGAGTGAGACGGTGAATCTATCTAACGTGCCTCCGGAGTACCTCGACCTGAAGGAAGTGTTCAGTAAGTCCCGAGCTGCTTCTCTCCCTCCGCATCGTCCCTATGACTGTGCTATAGATTTACTCCCAGGTAAGTCTCCGCCTAAGGGCAAACTATACTCTCTTTCTATTCCAGAGAGGGAGGCCATGGAGAAATATATTTCTGATTCTCTAGCCTCCAAATTCATCCGCCCTTCCTCTTCTCCAGCGGGGGCGGGGTTCTTCTTCGTGGGGAAGAAGGATGGTTCTCTGCGACCTTGCATTGATTACCGAGGGCTGAATAACATCACGGTAAAGAATACCTATCCTTTGCCGTTGATGTCTTCAGCTTTCGAGAGGTTACAGGGAGCATCCGTCTTCACGAAGTTGGACTTACGTAACGCTTATCATTTGGTTCGCATCAGGGAGGGGGATGAATGGAAAACCGCATTTAACACCCCCAGGGGGCATTTTGAATACTTGGTCATGCCTTTCGGCCTTTCCAACTCCCCAGCGGTTTTCCAGGCACTCGTCAATGATGTGTTGAGAGACATGGTCGACCAATTCATATATGTCTACCTGGATGACATTTTGATTTTTTCTTCGTCTCTCCAGGAACATGTTCGACACGTCAGACGAGTGCTTCAGAGGTTGCTAGAGAATGGGCTTTTTGTCAAGGCGGAGAAATGCGCTTTTCATGCACAGTCTGTTCCTTTTTTAGGGTACATCGTGTCATCGGAGGGAATGCGCATGGATCCCGACAAGGTTAAGGCTGTGATGGATTGGCCAAGTCCAGATTCCCGTAAGGCCCTACAGAGGTTTCTGGGGTTCGCCAATTTCTATCGGCGTTTTATTCGCAATTTCAGCCAACTAGCCGCACCTCTGACTGCCTTGACCTCTCCCCGAATGACGTTCAGGTGGTCCGATACAGCCGAGGCTGTATTCGCCAAACTGAAAAGCCGCTTTGTTTCGGCTCCCATCTTAGTCGCCCCTGATCCCACACGTCAGTTCGTGGTAGAGGTCGACGCGTCAGAGGTGGGGGTAGGAGCGGTTCTTTCACAGCGCTCTCCCTCAGATGACAAGATGCACCCGTGCGCGTTTTTCTCCCATCGTCTTTCTCCTGCCGAACGCAATTATGACATTGGTAACAGAGAGTTGTTGGCCGTCAAGTTAGCGTTGGAGGAGTGGCGTCATTGGCTTGAAGGGTCGGGGGTACCTTTTATTGTATGGACGGATCATAAGAACCTTGAATATATTAGATCTGCTAAAAGACTCAACTCCAGGCAGGCTCGGTGGGCACTTTTTTTCGGACGTTTTGACTTTGTTCTCTCGTACCGCCCCGGGTCTAAAAACATCAAACCCGACTCTTTATCTCGTATTTTTGATGCTTCCGAACGCCCGGTTACTCCCGAGTGTATTTTGCCAGAGAAGATAGTTATCTCTACACTCACATGGGAGATCGAATCGAAGGTCAAAGTGGCCTTAGAAGGGGTAACGCCCCCGCCCGGCGGCCCACCAAGTTGTTTGTTCGTTCCGGAGGGGTTAAGATCCGAGGTCCTCAAATGGGGTCACTGCTCCAACATTGCCTGTCATCCAGGGGTAAACCGCACTTGCAGTTTAATAAAGCAACGATTTTGGTGGCCACTTATGGCTCGCGACATTCGCAGTTTCGTTTTGGCTTGCTCGGTCTGTGCGGTTGGTAAGACATCTAACCAACCTCCCCAGGGGTTACTTCAGCCGCTGTCTGTTCCTTCGAGACCCTGGTCCCACATCGCTCTAGATTTTGTTACCGCCCTCCCGCCCTCCCAGGGCAAGACGGTCGTTTTGACCGCCGTGGACCGATTCTCGAAGGCAGCACATTTCATTCCCTTGCCCAAATTACCCTCAGCCAAGGAGACAGCGGTATCTGTAGTAGATCACGTCTTTCGGTTACATGGCCTCCGATGGACGTGGTCTCCGACAGAGGTTCCCAATTTGTGTCCAAATTTTGGCAGGAGTTTTGTAAATTACTAGGAGCCACGGTTAGTCTGTCTTCGGGTTATCACCCCCAAAGCAACGGTCAGACCGAGAGAGCCAATCAGGATCTGGAGAGAGTGTTGCGATGTTTGGTATCCAAGAATCCTTCATCCTGGAGCCAGCAACTCTCTATGGTTGAGTACACTCATAACTCGTTACCAGTGTCATCTACGGGCCTTTCGCCATTTGAGTGTAGTGTAGGTTACCAGCCACCTATTTTTCCTAGTCTGGATTCCGAGGTCGCGGTCCCCTCTGTTCACGCCTTTATCCAGAGGTGTCATCGCACATGGACCAGAGCCCGTGAGACTCTGCTCCAGGTGGGAGCGCGCACCAAGGCTAAAGCCGATCGCCACCGGTCTAAGCCTCCCGTTTACGTCGTCGGTCAAAAAGTGTGGCTTTCTACCAAGAACATTCCTCTCCGCTCCGTATCTAATAAACTTGCTCCCAAATTTATCGGCCCGTTCACTGTCACCAAGATCATTAGTCCGGTGACAGTCCGCCTCAAACTCCCTCCGGCGTACAGGAGGATTCATCCCGCCTTCCATGTATCCAAAATCAAACCTGTTTTTCACTCCCACCTTAATCCGCCAGTCCCGGTTCCCCCACCGCCGCGACTCGTAGATGGGGAACCAACTTATTCGGTTAATCGCATTCTGGATTCTAGACGGAGGGGACGCGGGTTCCAGTACTTGGTGGACTGGGAAGGGTACGGTCCGGAGGAGAGAAGTTGGGTTCCTGCTAGGGACATTCTGGATCACTCCCTTATTGATGATTACAATCAACAGGTAAGGTCGGCTGGGAGCGTCAGGGGACGCTCCTAGGGGGAGGGGTACTGTCACGGTTCATGGATTCCCTGTCTCACTCTTGGGTGCGTGTTGAATGTAGGTGAGGGCGGAGCCTGGGATTGGCTCATCACGCACCTGTGGCTGATCACCTGCACCAGCTGCAACTCATCACCTTCACCCTATTTAGTCTCTCTGTTTCTCTCTTGTCTTTGTCAGAGCGTTGTTGGATGTTCCCCTTGTGTCTCCGTGTTGGTTGTCGTTTCCCCCTTCCGTGAAACGCTGGATCCCTTCCCGGATTACCTCAACCGCACTCCCGAGTCACTGCTGCTCACAGCCTGCCCGTGTCGCCAACAGAGTCTCTCTCACTGCTCCGTCTTATCTGGACTTCTTCTGTGTTCTGAGTTTTGGCTTCTGTGACACTGCTGTCAATAAACTGAGTTACTTGCAATTGAATCCTGCCTCTGTGAATCCGTTACAGCATGGGGGGTTGTGAGGAGAGGAGATAGAGGGAGGAGGAGGGGAAAGTATGGGCTCTAGATGGGTCTACTGTCAGTTTTATTTTTCCCCCTTATTCTTTCTCACATGCTTTTTATTTTATCCAGATAAACATTTTTTTGTTAATGATCAAGTTCACAATTGCCAAGAGGGTTGGAAGGGTGTATCTGCTATAGAGTATCTGGGTATATAGGTATCTGCGTTTTTTTTTCCAGTTTTTTTTCTTTTTCTCCCGTTCTCTCTTCTTTTATTCTCGCACACTATTTTTTGTTTTTCAATGGACACATTTGTTATTTGTAAACGTTAAGCTGCCAGTGTTTTGCAGGGCTGAGTTTTATTTTGCCAGTTTGTCAACCAAATGTAAAAGAGTAAATGTTAAAGGGAAACAGGTTCATTTTACAACTCCCCCAGAGTTAAACAGTTGAGTTTTACCGTGTTTGAATACATTCAGCCGAACTCTGGGTCTGGCGGTACCACTTTTAGCATAGCTTAGCATAGATCATTGAATCGGACAAGACCATTCGCATCTCTCTCAAAAAAATGACCAAAGAGTTTCGCTATTTTTCCTATGTCAAACTTGACTCTTCTGTAGTTACATCATGTACTAAGCCTGACGGAATACAAGTTGCAATTTTCTAGGCTGATATGGCTAGGAACTACACTCTTATTCCTGTGTACTAAATAAATAATCAGGCGTAATGATATGATGCAGCACCTGAAAATAGTCTCCAGCTCGGTAGATTATAGGGTCGACTGTGCTGCATCATATTACGCCTGCTGGACCCATGGTACAGCAGCAAAGTTTCTTGATTATTACACAGGAATAAGAGTATAGTTCCTAGCCATATCGGCCTAGAAAATCGCAACTTGTATTCCGTCAGGCTTAGTACATGATGTAACTACAGAAGAGTCAAGTTTGAAATAGGAAGAATAGCAAAACTCTTTGGTCATTTTTTTGAGAGAGATGCGAATGGTCTTGTCCGATTCAATGATCTATGCTAAGCTATGTTAAAAGTGGTACCGCCAGACCCAGAGTTCGGCTGAATGTATTCGAACACGGTAAAACTCAACTGTTTAACTCTGGGGGAGTTGTAAATGGAGACTTTTTCCAAAAAAGTGGAGTATCCCTTTAAGTGTTGAAGTATAAATTTTAAGATGACAGTGTTCAGCAGGGCTGAGTTTTATCTTGCCAGTTTGTCAACCAAATGTAAAAGAGTAAATGTTGAGTGTTGAAGTTATACATTTTAAGATGCCAGTGTTCAGCAGGGATGAGTTTTATCTTGCAAGTTTGTCAACCAAATTTCAAGAGGAACAGTACAATATTGTAATGATTGGCGGTAAAGAGATATATTTTCTTTTCATGCCATCACTGAGGAAACTATACACCAGAAGCCTATTAGGCCATGGCTTTGTTTCTTTTGTTGTTAAAAAAGACATGTTCAATAAAAATATAATTGGATCAATGTAATGTTGCAGTTGTATGTATGTATTTTACATTTTAGGGGCGGCAGTGGCTCAGTGGTTCATGTAGGTTGTCTACAAACCAGAAGGTTGGTGGTTCAATCCCCGGTTCCACCTGACCAAGTGTCGAAGTGTCCATGAGCAAGACACCTAACCCCAGCTGCTCCCGACGAGCTGGATGGCGCCTTACATGGCTGACATCGCCGTCGGTGTATGAATGGGTGAATGTGAGGCAAAAATGTAAAGCGCTTTGGATAAAAGCGCTATATAAATGCAGTCCATTTACATGGCTCTATTGATTGAAATATATTTTGAGTTTTAGGAATTAAAGTTAAGTTGGGTCAGTTACAATATACAATTTAGTTCAATTGGTAATGGATCAATGCTTACTTAACAAGCTGAGTTAAATAAATGGGTGGGGATTGATTGTTTAAACTAAGTATCTTAAGTTACTTTAACTCAGTTATAAGTACATTTAACTTAACAAGCTGAGTTAAATAAATGAGTGGGGATTAATTGTTTAAACTAAGTATATTCAGTTACTTTAACTCAGTTATAAGTACATTTAACTTAAATGTTCTATTCCATTCCATTGTGGGCTTAAGTACATTGAACGTAGTCCACTTCACTTATTCAACTAATGCTTCATTACTTAAAAATTTTAAGGCAACGAGTTACCTTGTTTTTTTTAAATAGATTCTACTTATCCGGGTTTACAGTGTAGGCTACATTTTTAATATATTGCATTATATAAGTATTATTAAGAAAAAATTTAAGAGAAATCCATGTCTCTTAATTTTTTTCCACAGCTGTATATTGCATAAATACACTAAAACTTCACTAAAAGTCTGCTTGTGTTTAGCATATTTCTAAAAAGTGTTGTTATGCATATATTTATCACATTTCTAGTATACTTTTTAGAAATAAAATAAAAGTGCACTTGTGTTTAGCATATTTCTTAAAAGTATGTTTAAGCATATATTAATTACCAATGTACTTCTAGTATACTTTTTATAAATATATTAAAAGTATGCTTGGGTTTAGCATATTTCTTAAAAGTATAATTAAGCATATATTTATTACCAATGTACTTCTAGTATACTTTTTATAAATATAGTAAAAGTATGCTTGGGTTTAGCATAATTGTTAAAAGTATATTTAAGCATATATTTATTACCAATGTACTTTTAATATACTTTTTAAAAATATATTAAAATGCAATTCAGTATATTTTTAATGCACTTCAAATAAGCATGTTGGAAATACAAATGTATTATAAGCATACTACCTGCATTTCAAGTATATTTTTAATACATTAAATACCACGCCTTTTCCACCTGGGATATAAAATATAATATATAAAATATAACACTTTATTATTTATAAATATGATATAATACTTGATGCTTGCCCTATTCTAAACAGAGAATCATTTTTCTGATATTTCAGGAATCATTTCCTGTGTGTTTTCTATCAGCTGTTTAGACTTAGAACTGGAAATGGCAGAATAGTAATTTAATCACTATTGATCCAATCGGTCAAACAGGTTTAGAAAATATTCTTTAATTGTTTGTGATTCAGTGTCCTTCAGACAGTTCACACGATCACTGATTCGCTAGCAGATGTTTCTCTCTGAAATAGTAGTGGGATATTTTATAAGATAGAAAACAAAAAGAGCACTGAATGAGGTTCATATTTGCTTTCAGTCCATCGTGAGAAACACACACACACACACACACACACACACACACACACACACACACACACACACACGCACGCACACGCACGCACATGTCGTGTTTCCATGTTTTATGGGGACTTTCCATAGGCGTAATGGATTTCATACTGTACAAACTGTACATCCTATCCCCTTACACTGCCCCTGCCCCTAAACCTACCCATCACAGGAAACATTCTGCATTTTTACTTTCTCAAAAAAACTGTGTGATTTATAAGATGTTTTCCTGTGGGGACCTAAAAATGTCCCCACAAGGACAAGGATTTCGGATATTACCATCTTTGTGGGGAAATTTGGTCCCCATAATGTAGGGATTACCAGGACACACACACACACACACACACACACACAAATGTCTTCTAGTGTTTGTCAATGATGAAGCAGCTGTGTGCAGTTTGAATGAACCCCTCCCCTGGTGATGACATTATGCCTTTATAATAACCATATCTTCAAACCTTGCTACACAAACTCCACAACATGATTTGCTTTATCGGTGCTTTTATTGATTAGTAGAGTGTTTCAATGTTTTTTTGTTTTTTTTATGAAGTAAATATGGAATACATTTTTTTAGATACGCATATCTCAAAAATAGTAAAAATCACCATTCCCACTTTGTATTAAAGACAAGATAAGATCAGAAAGTGTACAATCAAAGTAACTATGGTGCAGGGTGACTGCGTATGATCTCAGAGGTCCGTAGCACAGATAGAGGCCATTAGGGTTGAACAGGATTCATCGTTCCAGCAATTCTTTGCTGTAGGGTGGAAAAATTATTTTAGTTATTCTGATCATTATAGTCGTGTTAGAATCAAAATAATTTAAAAAAATTTGCAATCACATGTTAGTGTATGCTATGAAATTAGAGTGTTGTAAATTATAATCAGTTCGTATTCTCACCGGTCCAGCAGATTTCCAGACAGTTCTCAACATTCTGGTTGTTAGGTTCAGTCACGCACCAGCTGGTAAAGTCAGGCTCAGTTCCATCATTCCACAACCACTGTCCTTCCTAGAGAGCAAAGACAGTGATCATAATAGTGCACGACTGTACTCTGACTTCTGTAAGAAGCTAATTAACTAAGTCAACTTTAAACCACCTTCATTAGAAATGTTGCATTTACTGTTTCAATCAGAAACAAACACACAAGGACACACAATTGAACTTACTATTTCTCCATCATGAGCACCAATCCAGGCACGTGTGGAAAGAGAAGGCAACAGACTCAGCAGGAAATCATTTTCCGCTCTACTATGCACAGAAACGAGATTCGCACCAAAACGTTGGCAGTTTCTCTAAAAAAAAGATTTTTTTATTGTCAATACAAATCTAATATTTTTTTCATAAAGAATAAGTGACTATTTAGTCATTTTGAAAAAAAAATCTACTCTGATTATATGCCCAGTATATTTTTTCATATTATTTATTTGCAGAAAATAAAGGTATAACTTAAAAATAATGAAAATCTCCATTCACTTAGTATTAAGTGTCTTAGTACCTGTGCTGTAACTAACACATTACCTGTGCAGTAACTAACACATTACCTGTGCTGTAACTAACACATTACCTGTGCAGTAACTAACACATTACCTGTGCTGTAACTAACACATTACCTGTGCTGTAACTAACACATTACCTGTGCTGTAACTAACACATTACCTGTGCTGTAACTAACACATTACCTGTGCTGTAACTAACACATTACCTGTGCTGTAACTAACGCATTACCTGTGCTGTGACTAACACATTACCTGTGCTGTAACTAACACATTACCTGTGATGTGACTAACACATTACCTGTGCTGTAACTAACACATTACCTGTGCTGTAACTAACACATTACCTGTGCTGTAACTAACACATTACCTGTGCAGTAACTAACACATTACCTGTGCTGTGACTAACACATTACCTGTGCTGTAACTAACACATTACCTGTGCTGTAACTAACACATTACCTGTGCTGTAACTAACACATTACCTGTGCTGTAACTAACACATTACCTGTGCTGTAACTAACACATTACCTGTGCTGTGACTAACACATTACCTGTGCTGTGACTAACACATTACCTGTGCTGTGACTAACACATTACCTGTGCAGTGACTAACACATTACCTGTGCTGTAACTAACACATTACCTGTGGCGTAACTAATACATTACCTGTGCTGTAACTAACACATTACCTGTGCTGTAACTAACACATTACCTGTGCTGTAACTAACACATTACCTGTGCTGTAACTAACACATTACCTGTGCTGTAACTAACACATTACCTGTGGCGTAACTAATACATTACCTGTGCTGTGACTAACACATTACCTGTGCTGTAACTAACACATTACCTGTGCTGTAACTAACACATTACCTGTGCTGTAACTAACACATTACCTGTGCTGTGACTAACACATTACCTGTGCTGTAACTAACACATTACATGTGCTGTGACTAACACATTACCTGTGCTGTAACTAACACATTACCTGTGCAGTGACTAACACATTACCTGTGCTGTAACTAACACATTACCTGTGCAGTGACTAACACATTACCTGTGCTGTAACTAACACATTACCTGTGCTGTAACTAACACATTACCTGTGCTGTAACCCAGTTAACAGTCTCAGGGAAGAACTTGTAGCACCGGACTCCAAACTTTGCCCATCCACAGGGGCATTCTTTACCTAAATAAATTGCATCCAGTGCATAAATGTTAAGGCTTTTGTAACATTCACAGCAAAAAACGTAAAACGTTTTTATTATTATATGTAATATAATAATATAATTATCATCCAACCCCTCACCCACTTTCAGAAGTTGAAGCCATACTTTCTTTTCCCAGAAAGAATGTGAAACGCAAATGGTTTCATTCTTAGTTTTTAAATATTTTTTTTAAAATATAATTTAAATAGATTTTACACACTAATTGCAACATCGTATCACATATCAAATATCGCATTATTTAACAAGATATCGCATATCGCATTTTTCTTCAATATCGCACAGCCCTGCTCCCATCCTTTACTCACTGCACTGGGTTCCTGTTTCATCCCAAATAGACTGCAAAATCCTCCTACTCACACATAAATGCATCAACGGGCATGCACCACCATATCTACAAGAACTCATCACTCAGAAATCCTCCACCTGCACCCTCCGATCATCAGGCCAACTGCTTCTTCAAGTTCCCATCACCAGGCTTTGTACCATGGGAGATCGAACTTTCTGCTTGGCTGCACTGCGGCTTTGGAGCCACCTTCCCAGTGAGCTGAGAGCAGTACAGAGCCTGGGCCAGTTTAAAGCTGCACTGAAGACTTTTCTATTCAGAAAGGCTTTTATGTGTTGATTGTTTTTTATTATTCTATATTTTGACTTTTTATTCATTTTTGTTATTTTTCTTTTCCATTGAAGCCCTTTGAGATTCTTCGGAATGAAATTTGCAATTTTTTCCACTTTTTTTTTTTTTTTTTACAAATAAATGTCTTACCTGCATTCCCCATGGAGAAGATAACAAAAAGAAGCAGAAAAGTTCTCAGCATTTCCATGATGAACCTGAAATGAACAAGCAGGAAAAGTTAAATATCTGTCCTCTGTGGATTCTCAATGTATTAAAGACGAAACACAAAGATATTTTAGAAATATTATTCAGTCGGTTTTTGTTCCAACAACTCACCTTGGTTTGTTTGTTGCCTTTAGAATCTCAGAGGAAGATTGGGTGAAGTTTCAGAAACAGCCCTGCTTTTATACTTTACTCAATGTCAAGTGCGTATAGTCTAAGGCATGACGATGAAATGTGGTCATGGGACCACATTTGATATGCCCACTCTGCACACAAAAATTAAATACAAATATTTGTTGAATGAGATGAGGCTGTAGAAATTTAAATGTTAGTCTAAATTTATTTTGAAGTATTTAAATATTGATAGTCAAGTTAAATATTAGTCACAAGGCGCCAGTTATATATTAAAAACAAAAGAAACTCCTGCACACTACCTACTTGCAAAAGTATTAAAAATGCTTTATTTGCTGTAACGTTTCAGTCCCATGACCTCCATCCAGCCTGAATTTTTTTTTGGTTGTTTCTCCTATGCACCTATCCTGCAGGTGTGTGCAGTGTCTAAATCATGATTCTGCTGTCGCTGTCCGATGAAAACCACGTATGTCCATTTGGCCGATTTTGAGATTTTTCGACGGACTGAATGTCCAGGTTCATTTCCGTATACAGTATGCTTCACATATCTAAATGGCTATCTAAATATCTTAATGACCAATGAAAAGTTGTGAAATATGTCATCTGAAAGCTGTCAATCACGCCACGTATCTCCCACCCTGTGGAAACATCTCGCCGGTCTCGTGAAGTTTCATTGTATTGTGAAGATGTTAACGGACAGATTTCCGAAGTGAAGTGAAACAATGTTGACGGTGCATAGCGCTATATTTTTTTCTGATCTATTTTCTCCCTTCCTACAGGATGTCTGTTTCTGTAAAGGAGCTGTGTGAATTGATGAATGTTAACTATGATAGGGCTGTTATTGAGGTGATTGTGAGGGTCAAGAACGAGGAGGAAGGTTTGTAGGAAAATAGAATTGAGTCAGCCAAACAATTAAGTCTACATTGTATTCATTACTGAAATGTAGAGCTGCTCCGATCACGATCGACCGATCGTTAATGCATCTCGTCAGTGAAGCCGCTTCTCTAATCAGGGTAAATTCCCTCAGGTGCGTGGTTTCACATAGAGCAGCTGTTACTACTCAGAGCCGTTGTTAACTGAGAAGATGTGCCAATAAATGAAAATTATTGTGAAATATGAAACACGACTTGGCAATTCCAATTACCGATCGGAAGAATGCGTCTCGACCACTGTTACTGTAAAATATGCACGTATGTCCATTTAAACTCAATTTTGGTCAAATGTGTATTATATCATTACACTGGCAAGAATATGGCTACATGTAAAGATGCCGTACCAAGTAGGACAATGCTACATTCAACTGCTTTTGAAATACTTTGTTTTTTTCACTTCCTGAAAAGTAACCGTTTTGGACATACGTGAGTTTCATTGGGCAGCGATAATATGTGACCCTGTCTGTGAAAACCCTCCTAAAGTCATTTTTTTGTGATTCACTGTTTTCTACATAAAATCATAGTGTACATAGTGTAAAGAAAATTCTGTTAAAATATTACCTTGATATCTCTAATATTAACTGAGTATGGCTATGTTAAAGATTTGCAGAATTTAAGGCTCAGAAAATCATGTTTTTGAGAAATTCCAATGTAAACACAAGCTTATTTTTAAAACTGCAACACATTTGATGCATAATTATCCTGAATATGAGCCATATACCACATTAAAGCTAAGATTCTCCCATTTTCAGTGATATATGACACATTTATGGGAACATCGCTGTTGTTGTAATGTATAACTGAGGAGCCAGCATGTGTATCCTTCGACAGAAACATACATAAAGAATTATTTTCAAGTTACAACCTATATTAAAGATGCGTCATCAGATGTGAGATGAACCGCGATGCACCCCGCGCACCCCATTAATCTGACGCACCACCATCAACATGTTTTATATTGACACATAGCAGGCCTAATATGACTTTAAATTAAGATGGTTATTATTGGCACAATGTTGAGCTACAAAACAAAGAAGAAAATATTAAAATATTGGCGATGACACGAAAATATCTCGCCAGACATCTGAACCCGGCTTAAGTCGCAATGACCTGATTGCCACTCGTGCTGATTGATATTAATGTCTTTTTCTTCCTAATGGTAAAAAAATAAGTTCCTGAACCGATCTATCACACGAATCAGCTGGTCTTGTTGTGATGAAAACCCTCTGAGATGATTAAAATCGATGTTTAGGGAGCCCGTATCAGATATAATGTTTTGAATTAAAAATTGAGTATTGTATCTCAAACCCCTTGGTATAATTTATCATTTACAGCAATAAACACAAATTACCTATTTTTGTCATTTTTATGGCTATGGCACTTTGACGATCAAAATCTCATAATTAATTTTTGCGACATTAGACGGGGTTTCACAGACGGGGTCATATATAGTAAATGAATGTCTTGGTGCCAAGAAGTCTACAATGAATGGCTTGTATGACGGTAAGCAGTGTAAAAATTGTGGGCACATCAGACACAAATTAATCTTCCAAATGATTAATTCAAACTTAATTCCTCAAAATCAACCATCTATCAACGGGAAAGACCAGGCACCCGTCAGTCGGCGTCAAGCCACAAAATCATCAGCTGTGTACTTTACAGCCTGACAAACTTTGAGCCACCCCAAAGATAACAACAGACTTGTTAGTAACAGATGTTACTACTGAATGAGTGAATGGAAGTGCACCGTGCTTAGTATCTTTTTGTTTGTTTATAATCCAGAAGATGGCTTCAGTGCAATCTGTGTAGAATGCATTGTGTTCTTATAATAAGAAATCATT
Source organism: Pseudorasbora parva (assembly GCF_024679245.1). Taxonomy (NCBI): domain Eukaryota; kingdom Metazoa; phylum Chordata; class Actinopteri; order Cypriniformes; family Gobionidae; genus Pseudorasbora; species Pseudorasbora parva. The sequence continues at coordinate 40,631,239 of NC_090179.1, forward strand.
TCTAAATTTACTCTCTGCTAAGAGCAGGAAAGTAAGAGACAATCAGAACCAGCTAGAGCAGCCTGGGACTCAGAACACAGGACTAGACTCACCTGGATTAGAACGTCAGCCTACTTTTATACTCTACAACTAGGCCTACTCTACATTCCAGCCCTGAAGGTAACAGGGAAAGATGAGGAGTTGCACTCTCTGTGATGTTCCTCCAGGCCTTTTAGGCTGAAGCAGCTTCTTCATCACATCACTTATAGGAACATCACTTATGTGCTCCAAGTGATTGCTGGTGTATTGCCTTGGCATTATGGCTTTTCTGCAATGTTTATGACATTAAAAATAAAACATATGTAATGTAATATTACATTAAAATATGTTTAAGACTAAACTTAAGTTGTGCCTCATGTCTCACTTTATCCCACAGCATTTGTCTCACTTTACCCCACCACCACATTATTTAGAAAAAACTATCTCTCTTAGCAATTCAGGCTAATCTTCAACTAGCATCATCACATAGTTTTATATGTTGGTAGTTCATCAACATGTATGATAGCAGTTTTTCTACCTGAATCTATTTGCTTTGGCACAAAAGTTGATTACGTTGACAGCAAGAAAATTTACTTTTACAAGCAAAAAAACATACTGACCACTAGCCTGACAAGCCAGACCCACATCAAGATGTTTGGTCTGGAAACTCACCATTGACAGCTCAATCCGAGGGGCGGGATAAACAGTTGTCTTTCAAACTCCCTCTGCACGTGATAGGATAGCGCTACACCAACCAGAGCGACGAAGGTGAAGCAGAGCTCGCTGACAGATTGAACATTCACCGTATCCGGTCGACTAAACTCTGAACACATCTTCCCTTTTTAAGAATGACTTAAGTGCCGTTCTTTGTTATTTTCTCAGAGAAAAGCTTAACTCCAAGTCTTCCAGAGACCAGATTAAATTTGCTGCCGCTAGGGTGCGTCTAGATTTCTAGGCTAACTGACCACAGCACCATGAGGTCCTTTCCTTCATGGCCAAGGGGAAACTGGAGGGCCTTGAAAACATAATGGTCATATAACCATACATGTGTTTTGTTGACCAGATACAGGGGGTGTCTTACATTACACGATGTCTCACATTACCCCACTCTCCCCTACTTTCCAATAAATCCCATATTTTCCAATATACTATACTGGGGGTTGGGTCTTTTGACACATGCTAGCAAGCAGGACTTCCAATATGCTACACATGCTATCAGTAAATAGCTACATGCTAATACTGATGTGGCGAGGGGGCGTGGCTTAGCAAGGTCTGTGCCGGGAGAGAGAGTCAGAGGCCGAGCGGTCAAGAGCGGTCAAGTAAGTAGGTCAAATGCAAATGACGAACACCTGTCTCTTGTTACAGTAATTGCCATGGAGAGACAGGATAAAAGTATGCAGGAAAGGAGGAGAGAGAGAGAGAGAGAGAGAGAGAGAGAGAGAGAGAGAGAGAGAGAGAGAGAGAGAGAGAGAGAGAGAGATAGAGAGTGTGAGAGAGAGTGAGAGTGAGAGAGAGAGTGTGAGAGAGAGTGTGAGAGAGAGTGAGAGTGAGAGTGAGAGAGAGAGAGAGAGAGAGAGAGAGAGAGAGAGAGAGAGAGAGAGAGAGAGATAGAGAGTGTGAGAGAGAGTGTGAGAGAGAGTGAGAGTGAGAGTGAGAGTGAGAGTGAGAGTGTAACACTACGTTCTCTGGGACTCGAGGAACCAAGAAGCAGAGAGGAACTGCCCAAGAAGCAGAGAGGAACTGCCCAAGAAGCAGAGAAGAATTGCCCAAGAAGCAGAGAAGAATTGCCCAAACTGACGATTGAACTTTGAGGAGAACCTTTTGTTTATTTATGTGCAATGTGCACACCGTTTGCTTACTGAAAGTAGTAAAATAAAGAGAACTCACGAGTCCCAGAAATGCCGACCCCTCGTCTTCTTCCTCACCTCACTCTGAACTTTGTTACAACTGATTAGCTAAGTTCTAAATCAGGTTAAGAACATGCTAAGAACTCAATAAACACTCCATGGTAAACATCTGTGACAACTACCAACTTCCTAGTAGCAACACCCTAGCAACCACCCAGAATACCTTAACAACAACACCACAAGCAACCGCCTAGCAAAGCACTATCAATCCCCAAGAACACCCTAGCAACTGCCTAGCAACCACCCAGAATACCTTAGCAACCGCCTAGCAATGCCCCTACAAACCTCCCAGAATACCATAGCAACACCATAGCAACCACCCAGAACACCCTAGCAACCACCAACAATACCCTAGCAGCAATGTAGCAATGCCCTAGCAATCACCCAGGTCACCCTAGCATCCAACCATAATACCTTAGCAACTGCCTAGCAATGCCATACAAATCACCCAGAACACCCTAGCAAACACCCAGAATACCATAGCAACTGCATATCAACAACCTAGCAATCACCCAGAACACCCTAGCAACCGAGTGCCGAGTTTTGCCACTGCAAGCACCACTCACACTGTCTTTAGGAAATGTACATTCTAGTTAATATTATTATTATTATTATTATTATTAATAATAATAATAATAATAATAATAATAATAATAATAATAATAATAATAATAATATGTCTGTTTGCACACATTTCCAAAGTTAACAAGACCATTTCATTAAGTTATTATTTATTTTTTTAAAGAAATTTGATTAAAGTGGAATTTTGTGTATATTACACACTATTAAATTAATGTCAGGATAAACATTAAAATGTTAAAGGTGGGATAAGTGTTATTTCAAAACCGTTTTAGAAAAAGGACACTGGCGAGTGGAATAACAAACTTGTAGCCAATCAGCAGGTAAGGGGCGTGTCTACTATTAATGGTGAGAAGAGCGCTCGCTCTCGCTCTGCGCACGTCATTATTCAAAACACACGAGTCACACATGACCAGTGTTGGGAGTAACGCATTACAAAAGTAATACATTCCAGTAACTTTACTTTTTGCTGTAACGCAGTAGTGTAAGGCATTACTAATCAATTTTCAGTAATATTTTACTCGGTACATTTCCAGTAACGCGTGCGTTACCCATCCCCCCCCCCCAAAAAAAAAAAGAAAGAAAGAAATACAATAAAACGAAAAAGGAAAAGGAAAAAAAGGCGTGATACATTAACGCATGAAAAATGCTAGTTATTACCGTGGTCATTCAATAGCCGCGTGTGGTGTCCAGGTTAGTAATTAAATACTAAATGACAGCTTCTGATATATTTTTGTATAGCGATTTACTTCATTTTCCTTCAATTCAGTACTTCAATTCATCTCCCTCTTGCTGGTGTTGGCTACTTTTGGATATGGTGTGACATAGTCCAGTGAAGGCGTACGTGTTTATTGCGGATTTTACAGAAGTGCCGCAGGCATAATTTCAGCCTCTGTGCTCGCGCTGGCCAGTGGAAAAGTGGCTAAAGAAGGTTTAAAGGCTCTGTCGTTTCAAAGAATAGCACAACGGCAAGCGCGTCGAAGTACGGACGAGAGACAAGGTGCGCGCTGCTGAGCCAAACTATAGGCCTAATGCCTTTAAGGCGGGCGTACACTGTGCGAATTTGGAGACTCGGAAGGTCGTGAGATATTGCAGACGCTACGAGTCATTTTAATTTGATTATCGCATCACATCAGCTGGTACACGGCACGACTGTTTGCACCGCGAGCCGGCCGCGATCACACGAGTTTTCGTGTAACACAGACACCGGAGCTTTCAATGTTGCTGCTATAGCTTCAGATACAAAAAATAAAGAAAAAAGGTGTGAAAATGATTTGTTGAAAAGAAGAGAACAGTAGTAGCCATTCCTTTTAACCGAAACAACCAGAGGGAGAGAGAAGAGTGCACGTGAGAGAGAGAACGTGTGTGTGTGTGTGTGTGTGTGTGTGTGTGTACGCAGTATGTGGCAGCCACTGAGCTAATAATAGTCATAGATTGAGCGTATGTGACGTGCTTGTGCATGATTTGGCAATAGGGGACAGCCATATGCTGGTAAAAATCGGGCCGACTCCCCGAACTTTTTAAACATGTTTAAAAATTATCGTAAGGTCGGGAGGTGCTCTTAACGTGCTCGGCTCGTCTCGTATTTCCTCTCACACGGTGCGAGCCGCGACCATACGAGCATCGACGATGTCCACGCGATTTCTCCCGAGAAAAAAAAAAACGTCTGCGAGTTCGTACGACAGCAAAAATCGCACCGTGTACGCCCGCCTTTAAACAACACTTGGGTGAAGATGACAGAATAAGACTACTGCACACCGTGACACCGTCGTTTAGATTTTTTTATAGTAATACAGTCATTTAGTTCAGTTAGAGAACAGGCCGTTCAAATAAAAACGGAAGCATGAACCAAACATGTGATCTTGAGCTGACAGATGATCGCGTAAGATTTGGTTTCAAACTAAAATGTAAAAGCACCTATTAAAGGGGGTTTGTCATTGTGTTGTGTATTTCATTAAGAATAATAGGCTAACTTTAAACCGAAACTAAAAATCTGCTTGGCCGCACGCGCGCATTTACTAACGAGCTGTCATTCACGGTGTGCGCGCACTGGCGCGTTTTCAGTTCATATGGAAGCTTAACTTTTATAGGAATTCATTGAAAGCACTCGCTTTGCATCCGCTCCCGTTATTAATGACCAAGCGGCAGTGCGCATGTTCCTTTCGGTTAAATAGAATAGTGATTTAAAAGCCCAGATACCGGTGATGTCATCACACTTTGATTAACCGGTGGGAAAATGTCCGCAGTGTCTCATCCCTACTGTACATTCGCGAGATGGATGCGCATTGCTTAGTTTATCAGAGATGAGGACAAGAACGTAGGCTAGTCAAATGCAAATGCAGTCAAATACAACCTTTTTCTAAAACCGAAATAAGGCTATCTCGCAACTATGTCGCAACAATAAGAAAATAACAAATGCGCATATTGTCATTACTTAGAGTTTACACAGTTCTGTTGTGTCTATGAACAGAAGCTATTCCCAGATATTGCCAGATAATAACTTTACCTCTAAAATAATACTTATAACAGAGTTGGATCGTCATGATTTCTTGCATTGTCTTGAGCATTCACTTTTTTGCCAATTCTCTACTGTTAGCCTGGATAGCCCATGTCATTATGCTTCATCATATCGCCTTCTACTGGATGTAAAATGCTCTCTGTCTACATCTTAGAATGTTAAGAGCTACTTCTGAAGTTATTTTGGTGAAAGTAACTCAAAAGTAATACAGGAGTAATGTAACGCATTACAATTCTGAGACAGTAATATTGTAGTGTAATGAATTACTTTTAAATAGCAGTAATAAGTAATCTATAATATATTACAGTTTGGAGGTAACTTGCACAACAACTTGCACACTGCACATGACTGATATTAGCCGAGAACTAGCCTAATATATGCTGCTTGACTATGCTCGTGTGTCATGTTCGCGTGTTAGTCCATTTGTGTCTCACTTCAGCGATGACAAAGACCCGTTCATTTCCACACTTTATGGAGCCATCTAAATCTCATCACTGTGCTTCAAGCATCAGCTCACACAACGTCTCCGACAAGTAAGATACTATACTCCTAATATATGTTTGCTTACTCTTTTCATGATCTATATAACCCTTATCCATTCATAATTGTAATATGTCATTAGCTGGACTGTCGTGCTTGTGTTCTATAGAGTTGTTCATGAGAACAGTTTGATGCTATCTCTAATCTTGTCATAATTGTAATATGTCATTAGCTGGACTGTCGTGCTTGTGTTCTATAGAGTTGTTCATGAGAACAGTTTGATGCTATCTCTAATCTTGTCATAATTGTAATATGTCGTTAGTTAGACTGTCGGCTCGTGCTATTGAGTTGTTCATGAGAAAGTTTGATTGCTATAACTCTAATCTGGTCATAATTGTAATATGTCGTTTGCTAGACTGTGTGCTTGTGTACTATCGAGTTGTTCATGAGAACGGTTTGTGTTTTTGTGATCGCTATGACTCTAATCTGGTCATAATTGTAATATGTCGTTTGCTAGACTGTGTGCTTGTGTACTATCGAGTTGTTCATGAGAACGGTTTGTGTTTTTGTGATCGCTATGACTCTAATCTGGTCATAATTGTAATATGTCGTTTGCTAGACTGTGTGCTTGTGTACTATCGAGTTGTTCATGAGAACGGTTTGTGTGTGTTTTTGTGATTGCTGTAACTCTAATCTTGTCATAATTGTAAGGGCGTTTTCACACCTGAAAGTCCGCACCAAGGTCCGAACCAAAGTTTGTGTTTGGACATTTGGTTCTTTTTGGTTTGCTTTCACATTGCAGTTATGTCAGCGCACCAAATAACTTTACATGACGCACTGGCGTCCTGTCGTCATCATCTATGTGGCCTGCATCTGAACATTGATTGGTTTGTTAGCGGACGTGCGTCTGACGTCAGTGTGTTGTCAATTCAGCGGCTAACTTTGACAGGAATGAATGAACAGATGCATATCGTTGCCAATAATGTTAATATTATGGCATTACTATCTGCAGCACCAACTATACTCGAGGCAAATTCACCAAATGAACATCCTCGTTATGCAAACATTTTATCGGCGCCGACAGGAAAGGAGGAGCTCCTAGAAGATAGGCTTTTTAACCAAACAATGTATTTTATTTTATAGCCTATTTATGTTTAAATATTATAATGTTATTTTTAAATTTCATCTAGGCTATATTGATTATGAAACGTGCACAGATATGCAAAGACATCGAGTCAGAAATAATTTTGACCACTTCATTAGATTTGTTTTGTAGAAAGCTTTATTTTGTATCTTAATTTTAATAAATGTTTCATCATTTGCCTGAATTTAATAAATAAGCTTAAATAAATAATATAGCAGACATCCCGTGACGGAGTGATCATTTGTGTTGCACATGAACTGGAGCGGTCTCATAACTAAACTGAAACTCATATAGTCAAGCAGAGCACGCCGTTCACGCGAGCTGACATGACTACACAAGCGGTTCTGTTTAAAATGCTGCGCGATCACTGCTGCTCACGTGTGCTGTGAGTTTAATCTGTGTTTTTTCACTAATCCTACACCAGAACTTCCTGTAAATGGTCTGAAAGTCCGAACTATACAGAAAATGCTTTCACACAAGAAACGAACCGAATTAACCTTTGTTCTGTTTGGTCCGGACCGAGACTACCTCTTGACGTCGGACCAAATTTAGTCTGTTTGGTCCAGACCGTGGTGCGAGGGAGGTTTCACACCTGTAATTTTGGTTCGTACCAAACTGAAAAGTCTGAAAATCCGGACCAAACAAGGTAGGTGTGAAAGCACCCTAATATGTTCGTTAGTTGGACTGTCTTACTCGTGTACTATCTAGTTGTTCACAAAAACGGTTTGTGTTTTTGTGATAGAAGGGATTACTTTTTCATTGAATATTCGACCTGGATTAGATACACAGAGATTCTGCCATAGCCGTTGATGCCTCTGGGTTTATGTGTGTGTAGGGCGGCGCTATCAAAATAGGAGCGAGACCTTTTTGGGCGTAGGGGCATGTTTGTTTTGGTGATTTGAAATATCAACAACGGTTACCAGATAGCTCTTACCCCACCTTTAACTGAACTCAGCTTAATAATGTTTACAACTTAATGTTTGATTTAATCAATACATAAGAATTTTTATTTTGCAATCATGCATTTTTTTATGTTTATAGTAAACATGTTTACACTGTAAAAAAAGAAAGAAAAAAGTCTCCAAATGAAAATTTTCTAGTGACTGATCACATCTAAAAATTTTCAGTTGGCCGAATTGAAATTCTGTGAATTGATGCAATTTAATTCACAGAAATTCAATTCGGCCAACTGAAAAATTTAGATGTGATCAGTCACTAGAAAATTTTCATTTGGAGACTTTTTTTTTAACAGTGTAGGGCTGTCTCATTAAAAAGTCCCAAAGCACCGTGAAAACCAGGGATGAACCAAATTAACCAGATAATCTTAAACTAATGTAGGTTAATTGTTGTCAAAAAATTTAAATATGCATTAAATAAAAACTTAAAGCTAAATTTAAGAAGCTAAAGTTCTGCTATATTTTGCATTGTCACTTTCACATAGACTAGGCTATTTCTCATTACAGTTTTTCACTGAGACATAAATAGTCATGAAAAAATATTAACGTAAAAGAAATGGTGAAATAAAACAACTCTGTTCAGATATCTGGTCTATTTGTACATTATCATTATTCATGATCTCATATATAAACATGGTTTTGTTGGTCTAGCTAGTCGTCCTGTAAAGCCGGTTTCCTTGTATTGGAGATACAATTTTTAATATAATACTTAAATGCGGTTTAAAGACAGACATGTTTAAATATTTGTAAACTGTGTTGACGCACGCACGCACGCACGCAACATTTCTGGTTTTCTATGACATCCAAACGATTTTTGCCATCATCATCTGAACATTTGGACAGTCAACAAAATTCAGAATGGCAGAATATATGCTCTCGTCTAGTACATTTGATTTAAAAGTTCAAAAGCTAAATAAAAGCTAAACTTTGAGAACTTTGTGACACTATAGAGTTTAAGTCACAGACCCTTGATCTGTTGTTGACAGCACAAGTTTGTAAAAGTTTAAAAAAAAGAAACAAAACAAAATATAGCTGCAAGCAGCCATTATTGGGGGCTAAGCGCAAATAAGAAGACAAGACATGCCAGCATGGCTGGAAGTGTCAAACCAACTGCAACAATGAGCCATTAAAGACTTATTTAGTTGATTTTAGGCAAAATAGCAGTACAATTTGAAATACAGTTAAAGGGGGGGGTGAAACACTCAGTTTCAGTCAGTGTCATGTCAATCTTGAGTACCTATAGAGTAGCATTGCATCCTGCATATCTCCGAAAAGTCTTTATTTTTTTAATAATTATATAAGAAAGATGCGCTGTTCCGAGTCTTTCCGAAAAAAGCCGAGCGGGTGGGGGCGTGTCGTGTGAGCGGAGCTAAATAATGACGTGTGCAGCAGCGCGCTGTGTGTTGAGTCGAGTCCGTCATCCCTAACAGCGGGAAAAAACCTTTATTCAAAATAAAAATATGGCTTTTAATCAGATACAGCCATACATCTATGATCCGGAATCAGACCCAGAGGCTGCAGTTGAACAGGAGCAGCAGCAAAAACGACTAGAGCAGGACGTCTGTATGTGGTAAGTTACAAGTTATACACTAACTATATAATATGCTTAGCGGCTTGTGTTATTTACATATTTATACTTGAATTATATCGTCGTATTTTTGTCTTTGAAGGTGTACATGTGGGAAGTGCAGTTGTGCACGTGTGTTTGTGTGTTTACGCGTGGTTTGTGTAGACAATTGTAACGTTAGTAAGCGGACTGGTTTTGCACCGCAGGCTAGTGTTTACATAGATAGACACGGAATAGTAGCGCATTTGAATGAAGAAGCGCGCTTATTTAGTTCAACATATTTCCCCCCTTTGTGTATTGTTGTTTCGAGTGCTTTTACAATACACAAACATAAAGTTACACATATAGTGGCCAGCTAAACAAATGTACACGCACTACACATCGCATGCTCCATTGATCAATTAACTATACGTGATCATGTTTGGGCTACTTGATGAGCATAGGCAAAGACACCGACATTTGAAGCACTCTTACTCACAGCCTGCGGTTCTAACGTTAGGACCTTTATCGTTGGGACTGCTCCATCCTTCAGCATTAGGCGATTGGAAAAGCCGGCGTCAAGCTGGGCCTTGTTTATGAAACAGTCGGCACCGAAATGCAGCGAACAGATATAAACATTCGCGCAACTCAGTTGCTGATCCGGAAAAGCAAATTACATCCACTGTTGCCTTAACGCGGGGTTTTTGGCGAATCTGTGCAGGACTGTCTTGGTCTGGCAACCAAAAACCCACTTTTTTGGTGACATTGTTATGTGCTATGTGTAATTGTCACCTGTCCAGCATCCTACAAACCAGTGTTTTGATGGGCATAGCCTGTTGCTTTCGCTCTCTCCCTCGCTCTCTCTCACGCGCTTCCGGTAGAATTGTCCGTAAGGCCCATACAAGGAAATTCCGCCCCCACTAACGTCAAAGGGGACGCATGATCTCAAAAAACTTGCCGAAACTTATGACTAACCGGAAGTAGTATTTTTGACAAAGAAATACTCCCATCAAACGTCCACCTTAACATTTGAAACTTTGTCTATGTTTAGTATGGGATTCCAAGTCTTTAACAGTGTAAAAAGATCAGTATGCATGAAACAGCATTTCACCCCCCCTTTAATAATAATGATTTAATGGTTTATCACTTTCGACCAATAGGTGGCACTGTTACAAAACTAATGCGGCGTAGTCAGACTGAGATGTCAATGACACATGCAAAGTTTGGTGTCAATTTGTCAAAGTAGGGCTGGGCGATATGGCCAAAATTTCATATCCCGATATAGCTCATTTGATATCCCGATAACGATATACATAACGATATAGCAATTTTTCTGTTAATTCAGTTTATGAATAGTCTATACAAAATTGCAATGTGGAAATGCAGTGAAATGATATCCAAAACAAATAAAGGTAGTATGGACTACATTTTTATTTTATTTAGAACCTTTTTTTCAAGCAAGACAGTTGGTAAAGTTAACACCTGCCTAGGGATGTTAACCGATGACCGTTTGACCGATGGTTGACCGTGTCAACGTTAACCGATCAAAGTTGTCGGTAAAAAAAAAAAAAAAAGTCTCTAAATTAGGCTTAATACTAAATACTCTAAATACAGTGGACTAAACGCTATTACAGTTAGCCGTCTCACTCCAAAATCTTTTTCTGTGAAGTGAACATATCCCTCACACTCAATTTTTCATAACTCGCCTGTTTGTACTTAATAAACCAATAAAAACATTTGACGTGAGGTCACAGCGTTTGGATTTGTGCGCTCACAAGGTTTGCAAAAAGTAAACAGGCTTAAACACTCGAGGTTAGAGCCAGGGCAGAAGACAGTATGAAGCGGCATTTCGCTTAAGATGGGCTTACATTTGGAAATATATTACATCTTCATTTCAGTGGTTACACATAAGGTGTTGATCGTCTTTCTTTATTATTGTTAGCACTACCTCGAACTAAAGCGGCGTCTCTTCAGAGCTGTCATTTTCTTAAATGAGCCGCGGCAATGTTTCAAATGAGTTCATAACGCTAGACAAATGCCTTTATTTTCAACGCGATCACCTTGTACCCAAACCATTTCGAAACTAAGGAGCCATTGTCCTCAGATTACAAACAAGCTCCTCAGCGGCGCGCTTGCGGGACTCGTGTTTCGCGCTGTGGGGGATTTTAAAAAAGTGACGTGAGTGGAAGGGAGGCGGCAGCGATAGGACAGTGCGCGTGTGTGTGTGTGTGAGAGAGAGAGAGAGAGAGAGAGAGAGAGAGAGAGAGAGAGAGAGAGAGAGTGTGCGCGGCTCGCGGCTGTTATTTCAAATAGCGCAGCATATTTTAAACTAATCGGTTAACTGGTTTCAACCGGCTAATGAGGCTCGGTGGTCCATCAAGAAAATGTTTAGTTTTCGCCATCCCTACACCTGCCATTAAAATATTTCAATATATGGCTATATGGTGTGCCACGCGTGGTTAAACATACTGACCACTAGCCTGACAAGCCAGACCCACATCAAGATGTTTGGTCTGGAAACTCACCATTGACAGCTCAATCCGAGGGGCGGGATAAACGGTTGTCTTTCAAACTCCCTCTGCATGTGATAGGATAGCGCTACACCAACCAGAGCGACGAAGGTGAAGCAGAGCTCGCTGACAGATTGAACATTCACCGTATCCGGTCGACTAAACTCTGAACACATCTTCCCTTTTTAAGAATGACTTAAGTGCCGTTCTTTGTTATTTTCTCAGAGAAAAGCTTAACTCCAAGTCTTCCAGAGACCAGATTAAATTTGCTGCCGCTAGGGTGCGTCTAGATTTCTAGGCTAACTGACCACAGCACCATGAGGTCCTTTCCTTCATGGCCAAGGGGAAACTGGAGGGCCTTGAAAACATAATGGTCATATAACCATACATGTGTTTTGTTGACCAGATACAGGGGGTGTCTTACATTACACGATGTCTCACATTACCCCACTCTCCCCTACTTTCCAATAAATCCCATATTTTCCAATATACTATACTGGGGGTTGGGTCTTTTGACACATGCTAGCAAGCAGGACTTCCAATATGCTACACATGCTATCAGTAAATAGCTACATGCTAATACTGATGTGGCGAGGGGGCGTGGCTTAGCAAGGTCTGTGCCGGGAGAGAGAGTCAGAGGCCGAGCGGTCAAGAGCGGTCAAGTAAGTAGGTCAAGTGCAAATGACGAACACCTGTCTCTTGTTACAGTAATTGCCATGGAGAGACAGGATAAAAGTATGCAGGAAAGGAGGAGAGAGAGAGAGAGAGAGAGATAGAGAGAGAGAGAGAGAGAGAGAGAGAGAGACTTTTGACTTTTAACACACTTTATTAAAACAGTCTAAAAAAACGAACATTCATTATGCCTCACACATAATCACATTGCAAAATGTTCAAAAGAGAAAAAACAAAACACAAAAAACAAACAAACCAACAAACCAAAACAAAAACAGATAACTTAATTAAATTAAAACACAGTCAGAATGACCACTATAAATACCTCACCAATTAAACATTACTTCTCCATCCTCACAAAGTGACAGTAAAGCTCCATTTATACACCATTTAAACTCAAACTCAGGCATGTTTTTTGTCATTTGACAAAATCTATGCTCCACTCTTATTCTGGATTCCACCAAAGCAGTAAATAGCTGAACCACATTTATATTTCGCCCTTCAGCAGCTAATCTGCAAGACTTCCAAATGGCTAATTTGGCTTGTCCAATGACGAAATTTGCTACAGTACACTGCTGTCTGTGCCCTCTAGAATACTTGCAACCATAGATAAACAGTGTCTTGTTAAAAACAAAACCCAAATTCCCAAGTATTCTTTCTAGACACATATATAATGGAACCAATCTAGAACATTCAGTAAAAACATGAAAAACAGATTCTGGTAAAGAACAGAAAATACAAGATGATGAAACATCAAAGTTAAATTTAGCGACATGAGAATTGGTGGGCAACACACAATGTAATAACCTCCACTGTAGGTCTCCAGACCGTTTAGGTAGAGGACCCTTATAAAAAAGCCTCCAAGAAGGAGAAAGTGCAACAGGCACGGTTAAAAAATCTCTCCATTTTGTATCACCTCTATCCTTAATTTGCTCAAAATGATCTACTTTGACACACAACTGGTACAGATCTTTTTTTCCAACCACCTGAAAATCAAGCTCCTGTAATTTATCAAATTTCAGCAGCTTCACTTCATAATCATTTTCAAAACCAACTTTGGGAGACACCAAAACCTTAGGAAACAAAACTCTAGAAGGACCTCCCGACATAAAGCACCCTTACGAAACAAAAATATATTGCAATATACTAGAATTTATATTGCAATACATTAGAAAATATATTTCAATGTATCAGAATCTTCCTCATATATTTGAAAATATATAGCAATATATGGATGGACAACCTATTGCTATATATTGATTCATATATTAAAATACATTGATATACAAACAAAACTGAATTCTTTCATGTATGTTTATTGAAACAAAGTATTTTTTTGTGAGTTAAGCAAGCTCCTGCATATGTTTACAGAGGTTGATTAACAATAGCCCAAATCAGATGGTGCATGACATTCAATATATTTTCTATATTTAGAAAATATGATGGTGCATGACATTCAATATATTTTCTTTATTTAGAAAATATTTCTATTAGGGCCGGGACTTTAACGCGTTAATTAAGATTAATTAATTACGTGACTTTAACGCGTTAATTAATTACGCAAAAAAAAAAAAAAAATTTTTTTTACCACACTTATTTTTGCACCGCGGAACGTTTTTCAATGAATGAGTTTCGACGGACCAATTATACTGGAACACCAACTAGCGCTCCGGAGTCACGACAACAACGAACCATGTGAACATGAACGAAGCTATGGAACGAAGAAGCTGATGAGACTGCTTTGCTCGGCCCCGTGGATGGGAAATTTTGTTTTAAAAAACGAAAGAATGGAAGCGTCGTCAAGAGCAGGGTTGTGTGCAAGCTATACAACAAGGAATTCGCGTATCACCGCAGCACATTGAGCCTCAAATATCACAAAAATGCTTTTGCTAAACTGGCAAACATGCACTGGTCTGCTGGACTGAAATAAATAAACAATATTTTGTTGATTAAGCTTATGTATTCAGTCATTATTCAATGGTATACTAAAAATACATGTGAAAAATTACTTCTCATTGTTCTCAGGTCAAATATTTATATGCAATTAAAATGCGATTAATTAATTACAAAGCCTCTAATTAATTAGATAAAAAATTTTAATCAAGTCGCGGCCCTAATTTCTATATTATATTTTAATCTGTTATATTTTAAAATATATGACAGACAGTGTACATTAGATTATTTCATATTTACCATGTATACAATATATATGATAATTATATACTATGTAATATAAATCAATATATTTAAGACATATGTTCCCATATAAATCTGATTATATTATCCAGTACATTGAGGTATATAATCTCATATAATTTTACATATATATTTACATATACAATGACTCTTCCAATATATAATTTCATATATTGTAGGATATATTTCAATATACATAGCAATATATTGAATAGTATAATGATATGTATTTAGTCAATATATGAAAACGGCAATAATTGCAGTATTGTCCCATATATTGCAATATATGACTTGCATATATAATATATTATTATATAATATATCATATGATATATTACCATGTAAATTTCACAATATATGGAGACACATGAAATATATTGTCAACTAATATATTGAGAAATATATTGTCAACTAATATATTGAGAAATATATTTTTGTTGCGTAAGGGCAGTTAGCAAACAGGCGGAGTGTGGAGGGAAAGGCTGCTTTCAACCCACCTATGAGCCGCTCTATCGTCCTTACTGATCTAACCCCGGCCTGATTCCCAATGTCTATCATTGACCTCCATTTTCTAGACGAGGTATTGATCACATCTGAAACTTTTGTCAATCCTTTTTTCAAAAGATTTTTAACAACTGTATTGGATGTACCACTATCACCCAAAAAGGAGTTATAAAACAGTGGTTCTTCGAGACCAAAATGATTGTCTTCATGCCTAATCAGTTTAAAACCTGTCCAGGAGTTTAACACAGAAGCATAAAATTTTACATCAGATGAAAATTTTCCATCAAGAGATGACATTAAAAACAAATGCCTATCAAGACCGAATCCCCCAAAAGTTCTGAGCAACGCCAGACCAAACGACACCCACGGCTTAAAATCCTCAGGGTAGAGCAAGTTTTGAACCGTTTTTAACCTCATTGCCTTAACCTTAGCTACCAAATTAATCAATCCTTGGCCCCCTTCATTGACTGGCAAATAGAGAATTGCAGGGGGAAGCCAATGATAACCACCCCAGAAAAACTCAACGAAAGTCTTCTGCAAGCGTTGCAACAAATCTTTTGGTGGATCAAGCACATTCAGACGATGCCACATCATGGAAGCTGCCAAGTTGTTAATGATGAGCACTCTTCCCCTATATGACAGTTGAGGCAATATCCATTGCCATCTTTGTAAGCGTCCAGAAACTTTTTCAAAAATACCATCCCAGTTTTTCTGAATAAACTGATCAGAACCAAGGAAAACACCCAGCACTTTAAACCCCTCTCGACTCCAGGAACAGTTCTGAGGAAGTACTGGAGGGCCCACATTATCCCATTCACCCAGTAGAAAGGAAGCACACTTTTGCCAATTAATTCGAGATGAAGATGCTTTCTGATAAATGTCCAAAGATTCTCTCAAATTCATAACATCCTGAGCAGATCTAATAAAAACAGTGACATCATCAGCATAGGCACTAAGTTTAGCAGTTATCAGTTCTGAGGTTGACGGACACACTGTTGATATGCCACCCAGCTTGATCCTCAGATCAACTAAAAGTGGTTCAATTGCAATGGCATACAGGATTCCTGAGAGACCACACCCCTGCCTTATGCCTCTGCTTACACTGAATGGTCTTGTAAGAGTGCCATTAATTTTCAGCATACTGTATATGTCAGTATACAACAGTTTGATATAAGCAATAATCGATGGACCAAAACCAAAAGCCTCAAGGCACTTAACCAGGAAACCATGATCAACCCGATCGAAGGCTTTCTCCTGATCCAAAGACACAAAACCAATGTTAAAATTATGCACCTTAGAAAAAGAAATTAAGTCTCGAATCAAAGAAAGATTATCAAAAATAGTCCTTCCTGGAATGCAGTATGACTGATCAGGATGAATCACAGAGGAAATGTAGAGTTTGATTCTGTTGGTTAAAGATTTTGAAAGTATCTTATAGTCAACTCCAAGTAAAGAGACTGGACGCCAACATCTAATGTCTTCAAGATCACCCTTTTTAGGTAATAGGGTGACCACAGCTCTTCTTAGACTCAGTGGAAGTGTACCTCTCTCAAAACTCTCCCTGAAAACAGCAAACAAATCCTTTCCAATGACTGGCCATAGATGTTTATAAAATTCTGCATTAAGTCCATCCAATCCCGGAGTTTTACCAGAAGACAGTTCTTTAACAGCAACCGATAGTTCATCAACAGTCAATAGTTCATCAAGCTTGGATTTCTCCCCCTCCGAAAGCTGAGGTAAATCCTGAAAGAGAAGTTCAGCCATCTCCTCATCGCAAGTTTCAGCTCTGTAAAGATCCTCATAAAAAGACAGTGCGTAAGAAATAATCCCATGACCATCAGTAACTTTTCTCCCCTCTGGAAGCCTCAAACAGCCTAAAATCTTCTTATCCACAGTCTTCTTCTCAAGGTTAAAAAAGAAAGTTGTAGGAGCATCCATGCTATTGAAAGAAGAAAATCTTGCACGGATCAGCGTTGCCTGGGCTCTTTCCTCCAGTAGATTCCGCAAAATAAATTTATTGCGTTTCAATGACTCAGTGGTATCGACAACATCCCCTTCAATGTCAAGTAGAAGTATTTCCTGTTCAAGCTGTGCCATCTTTTTTTCCAAAAAGCTTTTATTGTAAGCAGAATAGCTCTGGCAAAACAATTTAATTTGAGTTTTTCCGATGTCCCACCACTGGCTCAATGACTTAAACTGTGTTTTCCTCTCTCTCCAGATCTCCCAGAAATAAGTGAAAGAGTGCACAAAGTTTTGATCTAGTAATAATCTATTATTAAATTTCCAAAAAGATTTATTACACGTGCTCTCTGCAGTAGTGACATCAATAGATAGAAAATGGTGATCAGACAGAGCAGTAGGAAATATACAGCTATTATAAAAATGATCTCTCTTGCTTTTTTGTACATATATCCTGTCCAGCCTAGCCCCAGATAC